>NC_032026.1:10952446-10960537 GCF_001865875.1 Lupinus angustifolius | reverse complement strand
CATACTTAAATCTCATCAACATCCATTGGTTGAATGTTGAGAGATCAATGAATGAAGATGGAAGAAACAAATGAGAAAATGAGAGAAAGATGAAGAGAGGATTTACCTTCTCTTGAAAAATGAAAGAGTGTGAGAGTGAAGTGTGAGGGTTTAAGGAGAGAAGGAAATCAGATTTCCCTGTAGGAAATCATGAAAAATCTCCTAGGGTGACTAATGATGAGCTCATGAGATATTTGAGAAAGTGATGTGAGGTTTGCTTTATGGAAAGGCAAATTTCGCATCCCAACGCGAAATAACCTCTTCGCGGACACGTGCGATAAAGACGCTCGAGTATTATCGGCCAATACTCGATCGGGTATTATAAATCGCCCGATCTTAATATCTTATTAAAATTTCGGATTTCGGCATTCGGAGTGAAAAATATTTATAAAATAGGTATGGGTGTCCTCAGGGTTTATATCAACTCGAAATGAAATTACGAAGTCAACGGCGCAATCATAATTCGATTCCGAGTTACGGAACTAAAAAACCACTTTTTGAGTCTTACCGGGTGAGATTCGGCCCCGACAGCGGTCCGAAACCGACTGTCTCCGAAAATCATGAAAATTTACCACCAAATTGGAAATAGAATTACAAGACTAAACTCAACTAGATTTTTGTCTAATTCTTTACCGAAAATTCCTAGAAATTCATTTTTGAAAATATAATTAATAACTATATTAATAAAATCTTATAATTCAAAATCGTAAAATTCGCGGTGTTACATCTCTCGAACAAGATGAATTCTTAGATGAACCATTATGTCAAAAAAAGAATGTGGAAAATACATTTCAAACTCACACAAAGTCAAAATAATTTGTCTTTGCAGTGCAGGTAATTTCTCAAGGTCAATCACTTTGCTACAAATTGCCTTGAAAAAGAAGCATAATCTAGTTATGGTTCCTCAGACTTTTTTAGGTAAAACTGATCGTATTCCAATAGGCAAGAAATGCTCCATAAGTACATAACAATCATGAGACTTAAGACATTTTAACTTGAGGTCTTTCATTGATACGAGGTTCTGAACCTTGGAAGCGTACCCTTCTGGAACTTTAACACCATGAATAAATTTAAAAAAAATCCATTTTCTCCTTCCTCGACAAAGTATAATCTGTTGGAGGTAGAAATGTACATTTTCCCTTCATTATCGGCCCCAATTCCTTTCTTATTCCCATACTAACCAAGTTCAACCTTACATTCAAGCCATCTTTGGTCTTACCAGGGACTTTGAGTAAGATATCAAGGAGACTTTCAAACACATTTTTTTCAATATGCATAACATCGAGGAAATAGCTTACATATAATGAACTCCAATATGACAATTCAAAGAAGATTGACCTTTTCTTCCACCCCGTTGTGACAATTTCTTTTGCAAAAGGTTGACCAAAGTTAGTATTCAAACTCTTTAGCTTTTGAAATAATTGGTCACCTGTCAACGACAAAAGAACACGACCTTCTTCATTGTTTCCATCAAATGCTTTTCTCCATCATCGATGGTGATTATCTGAAGGCAAAAATCTATGATGGGCAAGGAAGACATTTTTCTTATAGTGTTCCAACCTCATTGAATGAGTATTATCTTCACATACAAGACATGCAAAATGTCATTTTGTACTATATCTAGAAAGATTACCATATGCAAGGAAATCACTGATTGTGCCGAACAACAAAGCTCTCAAGTTGAAGCTTTCTTCCCTATACACATCATATACATTTCTGCATGTCTCCCACATTTGCTTCAAGTCTTCAATTAATGGAGCCAAATATATTTCTATGTCATTTCCTGGTTGTTTAGGTCCAGAAATTAACATGGATAACATCACACATTTGCGCTTCATGCATAGAGAATGAGGTAGGTTGTGTATCACCAACATCACTGACCATGTACTGTGGGAGCAACTTTGGACACTATGTGGGTTAATTCCATCTGTTGACAATGCAAGATGTAGATGTCTTGATTCTTGACCAAAACTAGGATAATCGTGATCAATTTTTCTCCATTGAGGAGAATCTGTAGGATGTTGAAGCTTGCCATCTTTAATCCTTTCTTCATCATGCCATGTCAACTTCTTTGCATCTTTAGCATTGCTAAACATACGCTTGAATCTTGCTTTGATGGGAAAATACCATACAACCTTTTTGGGAATTGAGTCTTCCTTCTTATATCATGATGCATTACATTTAGGACAAAACTTTAATGAAGCATACTCATTAAAAAATAAGATGCAATCATTTTCACAAGCATGTATCCTAGTGTAGTCCATGCCTATGGAGCGTAATATTTGTTTTGCATCATAGGTTCGAGAAGGGAGCACATTATCTTATGGCAACATATCCTTCAGAAGTGCAAGCAAGTCGGTGAAACTCTTATTGGTCCATCATTAAACAGATTTCAACTTATACAACCTTAACACCGCTGCCAATCTTGTGAATTTAGTACAACCATCATATAATGGTTTCTCAGCATCACTTATCAACCGCTGAAACATCTCAGGACAATCCTGAAGATCCTCTTCAACAACATTTTCCATTTCCTCGAAACAATCGTCTTTATATGCATTTGTGTAGTTGTCTTTCATATCCATCTCATCATCATAATCCATAACGTCTCTCGTCTCACCGTGTCTTGTTTAACATGTGTAACTTTGATCAATACCATGACACACTAAATGGCCTTTTAACTCATTCGGAGTAATTCGATTTGAGTAACAACATCTTAAGAAATGACATATAATTCTATTAGGGTTTTCAGTATTCTTAATAGCAAACCTAACAAATAATTTTACTCCTTCTTCATACTCCTTCGTCAATCGATTGACAATCATCCATTTTCGATCCATTTTCTATTAACAAAAAAATGTAATGTAAGCGTAAATCCCTAAAGCTTGGAGTTAAGCTCACCAAGTAGAGCAAATGAATTATTATGATTGGAACCCTAACTCATAATGTAAACTAAATGAGTTGGAAACCCCAACTCAATACAAGCTAAATGAGTGAAATCACTTTCACTTATTTATAAGGAAAATATTTTTAACTCAATACAAGCTAAATATAAAGGCAAAAAACTATATGAAAAACTCACTTTCAATTCGGTGTTGAATGTGTGAATGACTGAATGGTTTTCAAAATCGGTGTTGAATGAGTGAATGATCTTCATGTTGAATGAGTGAATGATTTTGAGGTAAATGACTTTCGAGGTCGATTTTGAGAGTAAATGAGTGTTGGGATTTCTGATGAATGTGTGAGAATGCGAAAACATTTTAATTTTTTAGGCTCTGATAGTATCTTCAACAACACATAATTACGAAGTCGTTGTAAATGATATCTCATCAACAGCGCAACCTAAAGGCAACACTATGGAATAACTCCCCATTCAAATATGAAGGTAAGTATTTCACAGCACAATCTTAAGGAAACGCTGTGGAAGATATCATAATTTTTTTAGTAATTCATATCGACAGCGCTTTTTACCGTATGCGCTATTGTATAGTTAAAAGAAAATGAATGAGAGATAAGTATTCAACGAAAGCAGCATCACTTTTTTGTCCATGCGCTATTGAATTCAACGTAATCAATAGCGCATGGACAAAAAAGTGTTGTTGTATGAGTATAACAATAACGCATTAATACAAAAGCATCGTCGTAGACCATTATTCCTAATTCTACAAAGTTATGCACACAACAAAAAATATCTTGATGCATACAGAAACAAAATATAATAACAAAATGAATGCATACAGAAACACCAAATGACAACTATATCAACACAACTGAATTTCAACTCAATTTGTATATTGAACATTAATTACACTGTTTACATAAACATATATTACATAGACCAAATCATATACATAACATTAAACATTAATTGCATTCCCTAAGCTACAATCTTTGTAAAACTAAACTAAGTATAAACTTTGACCATTGTTCTCTAATCTGGTTGACTTGGTCATCTGTATATGATTTGCCAACAAATTTGATTTCATTACTTGGCTACTGTTGAATGATCTCCTTCATGAATTTCAGCACGTAATAGCTGCAATCTAACTCGTTTTTTTGGCAAGGGGTCTACAATTAAAATGAAGTAAACATATAAGCATAACATTAGTTGGCCATTACACATATAATTGTTTGAGATGATTTGTGTCAATACCTGTATATGAGTCCACTTGATTTTGTTGGGATTTGGTAATTTGTTTCTACCACGATTATTCAATTTGTAAACTTTCACCACACTAAATAATAGAAAATGTACTTAATTAATAAACAACTAGGAAAGTGAAAGTGTAACTAAAATTTTAAATGAGTAGTCCACTTACTTTGAAAACATCTTTTTCATAGTGTCGTAGTTGTTCATATCACCACGGGCCAATGAGTCAAAGTAATATATTTCTTCATTGACCCGATTGATGGCAACCAAAACCCAATGTTGCCTAACAAAACATACGAACATAGTTAGGAAATGTTAAGCACAACAAACATACTAAAGAAAGAAATATAAAAGACAATTATAAAATGCTCACCCGATATTAAAAGGTGCAAGAAATAAATCTGCATATTCTTTATGATGGATGAGATTATCTGTAATCTGCTATGTTTTTCCCCAATCTCATTTTTTCGTGCGACATGAAAGCGGTAAGGTGTGGGGATATGAACATCACCTTTTTCTTCTTTACCTTGATAAAATTTTCATACAAGTACCTAATATATATAACACAAATGTTAGTTAATTATAACACACCGTCATCCAAAAGTGAGAAGTTAAGAAAACATAATTTACCTCATATATATACATATAACATTTGCACCTATACAATCACATTTATATACATCCCAGACTTTAGTCATGTCAACGTATTCATCAACATTATCCCCGTAGACTTCCTTGGGAATTGATATAATTATCATATAATCTCCCATCATTTGTACATGCTCCATCAGTTGAGTACAATAGTTGGTAGTCTTCTTTGAGCTCACATCCTCAATAGATGATTTTTGAACTCACATCCTCAGAAGATGGCTTAGACTTTTAGGTGCTACTGGGGGTGAAATGTACATTTTCCTGAAATATTCAACAAAACATATCAATTATAGATCAATATATATATATATATATATATATATATATAATATGAGTGAGCATAAGGTGAAAAATCATACCTTAGGAGGAATTACTTCAACAAGGTCTACTGACCAAGCCACAAAAGTGTCTATAGCCCCTCCAACTATGAAGACATCCTCATCGAGAGGAATTGGTAGCAACGCATTATCATTGATTGCAATGTCAATCGAGACCTTCACATGATGGCGTGGGATATGTGCATTATGCAGCATAGCATCAACCAACTTGTGCACTTTCTCAACACCCACTACTCGACTAGTTGGGATATCCAGGAAACGTTTGCAAGAACTGATTTCTTGCACGTAAGTTAAAACATATAATTAGTTAACGCCTAAATTAAAATAAGTTAACTAAATTAAAATAAGTTAACTAAATTACCTCAGAAATGAGAATCAGAATGGGAATGTTGCAAGGTGCAGGTGTAGTGCAACTCTCATTGACGGATGAAGGAACAGTGGCAACATTACTAGTTAGTTGTTGCTACTCAGCTTCCTTCGCCTTCATTGATTACTCAAATTCGTTGAACCGTTGCATGAAGTCATCTAGTTGATTTGGAACCTGGCTCATTTGGGCTTTGGTTGCACGCTTTGGATGGGGTACAAATATCTGTTGGCTAACCCCAAATCCTGCACCTCGGATATGACCAGGGTAGATAGGCAGTCCTAGTGCCTTGTCAAGTATTATGCGACTATCTGGGTTTGTCTCCTTTTCTTTTAGGTCAATCTGACAAATCAAGAAAACATATAATGTTAATTAATCACATTTTGATAAATAAACTATGAAAATTAAGTATAATTAAATAATATGAGCACTTACAACACGTCTTGCCACTTCTTGAACTTCCTCATTGTCGATGACACCATCCTTGTTCTTACGGGCACCCACCCATAGAACATCGAGTTCTACTCCATGTAGAGTCATAGGTGTATCGCTTTTGTTCTCCAACTAACACATCATAACCAATAATAATGTAATTAGATATATATACATACAAAACATAACCAATAATGTACAAATTAACAATAGTTACAATTCTTTCCTCGATTCCTCTATACCCCGCTCGAGAAGCTCGGTATGGATATAAAGGTTTGGATGCTTTCTTGCGGTTTTCATTACTTAATTTCTGAAACAATAAACAAAATTAATATCAACAATCATATACAAAAGTCAATACAAAGAATATGGTTTTACCAAGAAAGACTCGTCTTGTGTGCGTAGGGTGACAAAAGTCTTCCAATCCCCTTCATCAATGATATTTGCATATTTAGTTGGAGGTTTTAGGTTGATATTGCTATCAGCATCTCTGAGTAATTTTCCGGCATCAGTTCAAAATTTTCTAAGAGCCTTGCCAGCCGATTTAAGGATGTAACTCCCCAAAAATTACTCTAACAATATTGCCTAAAATGGGTGAATTTTTATTTTTATTTTTATAATGTAAAAAATCCTCATTTACATTGAATTCCTTTTCAGGACATCACATTTAGAAACCTAAAATGCGGAAAAGACAACAATAATTCGTGGAATGATCCTTTATTGAAATAACTGAAAACATATACAAAGGCAAAGCGGAATACATCTTAATCCAAACTAAAATATCTATAATAGTCTGGTTTATTCAGAACATTATAAGTACCCTACACAGATACTCGCGTCAAGGGCAACTAGAAATAGAAATGACAACTAGCGACTAGCTCTGAGTTTAGCGGGTGTACTAGAACACTTGCTGGGATCCTCCTCAGTCTCAGATTCGGAAGAAACGTCCACCACCTCAATGGAGTCCTCTATACATACCAACTCCACACAGTCTTCCTCTTCGGATTCTTGCTCATCTTCCGGGTTGTTGGACGAACCCTGTGACTTTCTTCCCACTCTCGCCTCTGCCTGAAGATCGGGCGGCATCGGTATATCAGCTCTCTTCCCCGGTGGGGAACTGGGCACATCATCCCTACTCCGTCTCCGAGCATATGGTCCAACATCAGTGGGTCCGTGAGACATCACAAACTGAATGGATGGCGCAGTAGGCGCAAATATCCGAGTAGGCAAGATGAATGAAGCCTCTAAGTTTGCATGTTGAGAAGGGAAGCGCATCGTAGAGCCGTCACAAACCCTCTCTAACACTAAGGCACAAGGGCCTTGTAGGTATATCTATGTCCATCACTACTGCATGTCCCCTCTTGGGACATCGAGAATCGGTAGCTCTGAATCCTCGATGTATGGTCCATCTGAACAAGAACGTGAACCGAGAACAAGCAGAAAGAAAGGAAAATAAGAGAGAGTAAGACATCTAATGAATATAATTCATTAATAGCGTGAAATTACACGGAATATCACATCCAGACAGATACGAATAATATACACAATATAGATCACAGACATAATGCACAATGATGAATGCGGTTATAACTCGGATCATGGGAATTAACATCCACGATCTCAATGTATGAATGTTATGCATGTTTCATCCATCCTTACACCAATATCCTCCCAATATACTATTCGGAAATAACCGTATATTTATATGATCGATCGGTTCCGAAGAACTGTCCATTTCAGGATGGTGTCATATCAAACACTTTCTGGGCATCCCTCTCATTAATCCTGATTGCAAAGAGGGGTTGTCAGAGATCGTTTAGTTTGGGTTGTGAGAACTATCCGATCCAACAGAATACCTCATCCAGGAATACAGGGGACTCGTCTCACCTAGACTCTCCCTCAATACTTTGCTGACGAATTACTGTCATCGCCGTCCCTCTCAACATCGCGGGGCTCGATCGTCTCCCGTAAATTTCCTATCCACTACTTCGTTATTTATAATGAATATGCACACTAACAGAAGTTAGCCGATTAAATATTTTAATTAGTCTTTTAAAATGATCGGCCCATCCTAAGACATCTCCCAAAGGAATGCTTCTTGTGGGACCCGATCTTAC
>NC_032026.1:10916433-10952346 GCF_001865875.1 Lupinus angustifolius | reverse complement strand
TGAATTACCCTGGACGACAGCATCGCCAGGCCTCTTACGGTCAGACGACCTCGCTGCGTGGTATCATGTAATCCTTTTTAGGCATAGCCTTGCTCACGACATCCTCGTCGGAATCCTTGTCCACATAAGGCGCAAGAAACAAAAGTAATAGTATAAGTCTGTTGATTTGGGCACCAGACTCAATCCTCTGAGCCACGATCTTTCCCAAGTGTAAATACACTTCACACCCAAGCTAGGGCTATTTCCTAAGCAATAAATTAATCAGAAACAGTCACAACTTATGTTTGTCTTTCGCCCAAGTGAGAGACTGTCGCTCAAGCGACCAATTCATCAAAAAGAGACTCAACTTCCTGCATGGTTCTCGCTCGAGCGAGGGGACTGTCGCTCAAGCTAAAAATCCATCAAAACTGGCCAAAATACATGTCTGGTCTTTGCCCGGGTGAAATACGGTCGTTCGGGCGCCAAAAACAACCAAAACGGGCTCTCTGGCCCTCGCCTAGGCGAGAAACGCTCACCCAAGCGAGGCTGGCTCGCCCGAGCGAGGGGTTGCTCGCCCAAGCACTATTTAGGACCATTCTTTTATGTTTCTCCCTCGCCCAGGCGAGGATGGATCACCCGGGCGAGATGGTCCAATTACCAGGACCATTTTCCTCGCCCTTTTGGGCTACCGGATCGAAACTCTCCGCTGTTTTCGATCCCAATGTCTTTCACGGATAAAAACCATGAGACTTGATATTTTATACTATCTTAGGGGCATTCAGCCTAAAGAAAAATTGTACTTAATCCCGACACGAAATCATTTGGTTAAGTACGAGTATCTAACAAAATAGAAATAACTCCCAACTTTTGAGATGGTTGGGAGGTCCAGGTGTCATATTCGGACACCACTATGTCACGATGTATTCTCTCTCACCTTGGGTTGTAGCGTGGTTGATTCTCTTCCCGTGAACGCCTCGAAACTAACACAAAACACAAATCAATGATTCGCGAGTTAAATCGCTTTCCTACTAACTCTAAGATAAAAACATGATTTTAATCCATTCTAAGACATCCAAGACTTTCATCCATCCGATCCAAGATTCATAATCCCGAACCATCGTTTATCCTCGAAAGTCTCTCCTGATCCCTACCGTATTCATGATCATTTCAACACCTTTTCACAAGGATTGATCTCATGATCAAAACAACATATCGATTTAAAATATTTCTTTGATTTCAAAATCATCATCTTTCATCAACATAAATAACATGCATATATTTAAAACACTAAATCAGCCCCATGAACAACAAGATTTCATGGTTTCCAAAACAACATTTTCTAGATTCGCGAAAAATCACGTTTTGTGTTCTTGCGTATAACAAGAGATAGGAAGGTGTTTTTAGAAAATTTCGACGGTTGAAAATGTTCGTAACATACGCATAAACATCATACTCGAATATCGAAAATAATGAAAAGCTAGATTTCTAAGAGATTAGGAACAAAGAACTAAGAACTTACCTTGGAGTTTTTGAGAAAAATCTGAATGAAGAAGAATGTAGAGCCAAGGGTTTCTCTACCTTAAATGGGCTCTTTAAATAGAGTAATTTGGATTAGGGGGTGCAAGCCAAGGGTTTCAAGGGATTTTATGGCTCTTTTAAGGGTTTAAATCAGATTTAAGCCGAACTGAATCTGATCTACGAAGGCAAACCAAGGGTTTCCAAGATTAATGGTGCAATGGGTGAGTGAAGGGTTTATGGAATTTAGTGTAAATATAAGTAGTTTCACTTGCTTGTCACGCAAGTTTCACTCGGGAAAATGGGGTGACTTTTTTGGCGAATCATTCGTGATGAGACCATGTCCAAGTATTGTCGGCTAATACTTGGCTGGATATTAAAATCTTCCGATTACGGTTAGAATTTCGAAATGTCGAATTCGGAGTGGAAAAATATTTAGAAATGCGTTTTAGATAAACTTGATGTCTATCCTGACTCGAAATAATACTTTGAAGCCAAAAGCGCAATTGGAATTCGATTCCGAGCTATTGTTTTTGGGCCGAATTCGGCCGAATTTGGGCCCGACGGCAGTCCAAAAACTTTTCATCACAGAAAGTTACGAAAATTTACCACAAGATAGGAATTCACAAAAAAAGACTAACACTCAACTACGGTTTAGCCTAATTTATTACCGATTAATTTTTGTTAAAAATAAATAATTAATAAAATATATGAAATTTTCACGGTGTTACAAAGGATATAATCCTTATGCTCCTCACCTATATGAAAATTTGCATGAAATAAAAACACATATACATTATATATTGCATGCATGTACGTACATTGCATGAAAACGTAACACATATATGTATATTGCATGAAAACACAAAAACATAAAAACTGAAAAAATACACCTACAATTATTTCATTTCAAATACGCTCATTCACGGTATTCTCTACATCACTCCATTTCTTGATTGTTAGCTTCAGATTCTGCCTAACAACAACACCAATGTAGGTTACCAATGCGTTGCCATCCTTCTTGTTTAATGGTTGGCGTTTAGAGCTCCATTGAACTTCTATTTTCACATCCTTGCTTCTTGACCGGATGACATTCTTCCTGGAAGTCATTCCACGTGGAGGTCATTTTTTGAGAAACGATTTGTTGGTCTTGTGGAGTCGGTGTAGCTTTGTCATCACTATAAGATACATGATCGCCACTTTGGAAAGCCATTGATGAAGTTTTTTCAGTTTATGATGGTTTATGAGAGTATGATGGTTTGCGGAGATTGTGAGGATTTCTTTTCGAGTAAGTTTGAGAGTATAGAGGAAACGATTCATGTTTTAGATATTTAAACTGTAGTAACCATTTAACAACGCATATTAACGATAACATTGTTGTATTGAACTCTTCAACATCGCATATTAACGGTAGCATTGTTGTATTGACATCTTCAATAGTGCATATTAACGATTGCGCTGTTGTTGTGTATCCAACTATACACTACTCATTTTATGAACAACACCTCTTCCACATCGCATATTTAACGTAGCATTGTTGTATCAACATCTTCAACAACGTATATTAAGGATTGCGTTGTTGTTGCGTATCCAGTTGTTTACTACTTATTTTTATTAACACATCAACAGCGCTACCGAGATGTAGCGCTATTGATTAGAATCTAATTCACAATGCTATCTGAATTATACGCTGTTGAATAGAATCTAATTAACAACGCAGTCGTAATTATGCGCTGTTAAACTGAACTTATTTTCCAAATTAACAGTGTATTCGTAGTTATGCGCTATTAAATTAACATTTTATATAACTGGAAAATATTTATACAACATGAATTTACTTAAATTAACATGAAGTTGCCATGAAGTAGATTATTACTATATAATTGTGTTTATTAAAACGAAACTGGATAAAATATTAAACATTACATTTTGTTAATTTGTTTTTGTATTTATTAAGTATTGATAATTTGTTTATTGTGTTAAAGTATTAAAGAGAATAACCATCCAAATAATTAACAAAAAACAGAAATTAACATCCAAAATAATTGTTTTATTATTCATTCACATAGGCAAAATTCATTATAATGAACTAAATGATTTGGTACATGCGAATATAATGAACTAAATGATTTGGTAGAAAATGAAATAATTTTGTCCACAATTTTTTCTTCAACTCCTCTACACAAATCTTGTAGAACAGTTCATTGATTTCCTTTTAAAATTTGGGTCATTTTCCCATGAAAATCGAATTAAGGCAATCAATGAACTTTAGGAATTGTTGCAGATGATGAAAAAAAATAATTGAAAAATATAAATAAAAATTGAAAGAGATCAATGAACTAAATAATTCATTTCCCATTTCCTTTTATTTACTTTCATTTATTTCATCTCACGCAAATCTTGTATGACAGTCACTTTCCTACTGAAATCAAAACTTGTTAAAAACCTCCTTGACATGATTCTGAAATAGAAACACAATTTTTTTCTCGATTCCTCTATACAAATCTGGTGCTTTTTCTCTTTTTTACTCATTGCAGTATTGCTCTTTTTTTTACTATTATGTTCATGAACATACTCTTATAGAAACACATACTCTTAGACTCTTAGCTTACTGATGAATTAGAACATTGAGTGAACCACAATATTTATAGATGAGCAACCATTAATATTTCAACAAACGAAGAGACGTATAACCACTCAACCATTAATATTTCAACAACCAAGAAACACATAACCACTCAACCATTAATATTTCAACAACCAGGAAACGCAAAACCACTCAATCATTAATATTTCAACAAACGAAGAGACGCACTACTACTCCACCATTAATTTCTCGGACGCTTAAAAAGTCGTAAAACATCAACAACGCATAATTAAGCAAGCGCGATTACAATGTCATCTTCAACAACGCTTCCTTAAATATGCGTTGTTGAATATATTCACATCAACAACCTTTCTATCAAATATGTTGTTAAAAATAAATATTCAAGTCAGCATTACTGAGCGCATTGTCAAGAATGCGTTGTTGAGGTTACACAAATTGACAGCGCCTGCTTTATTATACGTTGTTGATGTTCTTCCGCCTCATTTTTAACAGCATCATTTAAAATTGCGTTGTTGAATGGTCGTTGTTTATTACGATATCTGGCGTAGTGATTTGAAGGAAAATCAAAAGAATTTAATATAAGAAGATAATAATGACTCAAGGTGTTTGGAATAAGTGAAAGTAAACTACATTAAAGCTAAAAAGGCAATAGAACGCAAAATAATATCGTGTTAGAAAACTTATGATTGATAAACTAGTTGGTTAAATTAGAAATGTTTGATCAAATTAGTTGATCAGGTAGATGTATTACACTATTATGTAATCCATTTTTTTTATGTTATTCACTTCAATTAATCTTTCAAGTGAAAGTTTATTAATCAGTTTAAAGAAAACTAACCAAAAGAAACTACTAACTAATTTTTAGTCAAATAAGTTCATTAATTAATTAAAATGCTCTTTATGAATGTTGTTAAACACACACTCAAACATATGTTCCAAGAATAAATGGCAAGGGAAGAAAATCACCGCACATTGCATCTCTAAGAATTTCTCTTTAAATAAAGAGCCACTATATTGAATTAATGTGTAAATAATAGACCAGATAAGAGAAAAAGATACATACACATAAAAAAATGAGTTTTATATACTGTCACTATATTACCTAAATAGTTAATGATATAACATTTGTGTATAAATTACACTAATAGTGTATAAATATTAATATCATTGGGTAATCAGCTATAGTGAATGGTTATCATCTATTCATTCAAAATACTCACAACTCACTTTCTTGTTTGAAAACAAAGAGCATCACAAGAATGTACAATTGGGGTTTCCATGCATGTTAGACATATATGAACAGTATATAAGCTTCCTACTACAACCATTAATGATGTAGTATTGTTTGTTTTCTTCAACATTTCCAAGTTTGATTGAACGTTGAAGGCACAATTTTGAGTACAAGAATTAAAGGCTTGAGACTTGATGATGGACACGATGATTGAGGAAAGCTAAGAGCAGATAATATGATTAAGATAGAGAATACATAGTGAGAGGAAGAGAGAAATAGAGGTAGCTCAGTTACCATACAAAAATATCTGATAATTATTTTATAGTTTCGCATTAGGTTATCCTTTTTATTAATTAAAGTATTGGTGTGTAGGTATACATGAAGGACACAACAGAGACAAAAGAAGAATTGGGAAAAGGTGCAAAAGGTCTACAAATGAGACTATTAAGTTGTGCTGAGGACTCAACCTGAGTACATGACCAACCATAGCAAACAGAAACCCTAGAGGAAGATCAGAACTTTCAAACTGGCTTCATGTCTAACATGATCCAACCATTTGGACTTGAAGGCATGGAGACAATCCATAGGCCCAATACTTTGGGCTTTAAAGCATTTATAAACATCCCGATCAACTTATTTATACAAAGGCCAGTGTATTTAACAATTCAGTTTTCAAACCTTCCATTTTCTTTATTCCCAAAAACTAACTTTGGTCAATAGATGCTTAGTAAAATATATTTGTGGATATGAGGAACTTCCTTTTTTAGTTAGGTATATGTTAGCATTTTGTATCATCTAATTTTGTCAAAATATCATTTTTACTTTCAAGATATAAGAATATTATTAAAGTTATTTTAGTAACATCACTATAAACTAAACAAAAAATTTCTCACTAATCAATTTTTATCCTCATCTCTCTTCTCACTCCTTTCGGGCTCTCACCCCAACCTAAATATATATGGGGATCAAAAATGTATTTTTTGTATAGTCAAAGATATTCTTTTATTTCATTTAATTTGTAAGAAACTAATCCTTTTAGGGATGTATGATTGTTCATCTATATCTATATCTATAATATATATAAAGCCAAAACATGGTGTAACCACCACCATGGCATAATTTATATATTCCTATTTTGCCTCTCATATTATTTAATTTTTACAAAAAAAACCATATAATCCTAATTAATCATCACTAACATATTAATTAACCACATTCATCACCTTAAACTATACATTATCATAAATACACAAAAATTATAATATAAAATACTCTGAACAAAAATATTCTAATTATAAAAAATGAAATATATAATATCACGCAATATTGTTCGGCAGGCACGAAGTGCCTGTTAACACTAGTCATTATAAATGTCATTCCTATAAATTGAAGAATTAATTTTTTATTCATTCTAAAGATCACTGAAATCTTACATTATTAAATCAACATCTAATAAGTAAATATATGAGCAGATTTTATACAAAATTTATGTATGATAATATATACAAAATTCTTATTTGCTTTCCTACAATCATAATTAAGGCCATGCCGCAAGAGAAAAGTTGCGAACTTTTTTCCCGCTCTGATTTTAGGGTATTGCATATTTTCGTCAATAGACGATCATGTCATGTCAAAGAAGAACAAAAACAGAAAAATAAATCATGGGCAGAAAGATAAGAGAACAAAGAAATGAGAGGAACTCAAGCAAAGACATAAACCCACTTTTAAGAGTCTACTTATTATTCAAAAGCTTTGAAGCAACATTTTCTTTGGACGGTCGAAAAAGAAAGCGAGGGAGAGGGTCACATAGAATTAGGGAGATGTTTGTGTGTGTGGTTAGCTGTTAGTCAAAGATAAGCCAGTACCCTTAATACGCAGACATTCATAAATCATAATCATGCCCTATGTTTTCAGGACACGTTCAACAATCCAAAAATGATGGATACTACCTAGTATATACTCACTTTGTTGAGTTGTTCCACAACTTTTAATGTTTAAATGATGTAAAATTTTGATACAATTTGATTAAAATATCATAATTTAACACACATTGAAAATTAAATTAAAAGAAAATTGAATTAAAGAAAATTGAATTAAAGAAAATTGAATTAAAGAAAATTGAAACAGAGAATAAAAAAGATAGGTGATAAATAAGTGTACAATTAGAAAATAAAATATAAATATATATTAAGTTTATAAAGTATGTAAAATTTGGAATAAAACTTATTGACATAGAAATGACTCACACCTTACATGCACAAGAGAGGCTTTACCACCTGCTGAATCAGTATTCAGTAATCGAAAAATAGAGGGTGACTCGTCGCAATTTAATGACAGTTATAGTGTCTGAACATGTAGGATTGACAAAACTATATGACAAATAATTGGTTTATGCATGGATGATTAATGGTACCAAACTGTGAGGAATAATTGGATGGATGATTAATTGGTTTATGGATATAGTATTATCAAAAATATTTTTTCACCTTTTTGGATAATAAACTAATCCAGTTGTTTTATGAATAATGAATATATGTTGATATAAAGCAAAAAAGAAAAAAAGTTTTACATTTGTTATATATAAATATCAAATACTTACTAATATATGACCAAAAAAACTTCATAAGAGTAAAATGCACTAATGATGTCGATTCTTCATATAAATTACATTTTTCTAACTTTTGTATGTATGGTTTCCGATTCTAAATTTTATTACGATTTGAGGTTACAATTTTATACTTTTATACAAAGATAATTATGATTTTATCTTTTTTCATAATAAGTGTAGACTATATAAATGGGTGTTAACATTTTAATGTCCTTTGTTTTTTTTGAGATATTCTCTCTTATAAGAAATTAAGAGACTTAAAGAAAAAGAGACTTATGATTTGCATCCAAAGCAATCATTATCTTCCTATTAAAAGAAGAAGAAAAAAACAAAGTACCTAACATTATTCAAATGGCATCATTACTAAGTTACAACAATATGGATTCTCTCCATTAATGAAGAGACAAATACATATATTTTTTTGTTTTTAATGGTAATAACTAATAATATCATTTCATTATAATTAGAAGGATAAATGTTTTATTAGAAATTGTATTTTTTTTTACTTTTTAATGCACTTGTATGAGGTTCCTAACTCAAGTTATAGGTAGTGCTTATTTGTCATCATCTCTCTGTAATAATCTAAAGGTTAGATAAATGAGGAAGACAGAAATTAAAAATGGCACGTAGAACCTATAATATACGCCGCACATTTTGTTGGCTTCGAGCGATTTTACTGAGTGGAAAAAATTAGAAACGTGCGCAGCCAATTGTAAATTATGAAGGTATTTAATCCCAGATAACTTCATTCAATGAAAAAAGCTCTTCTGATATTAATATCTTCTAGCAGGTGAACGCCAATTAAAATGGAAATGATCTACACTAAATGAACAGAAATGTTATATATCTACTATTATATTTGACAATCGATAAATATAGTCCACGTTAAAAAATAAGTTAAGAAAAAAATTTCACAATATTAACGAGTTTAATATTTTTTTATTGATGATAAAATTAATCACATAAAATACTATTGCATTCTCATTTAGCGCCAATCACATCATCCATCAAATAATTGTCTAACGTTTCAATGGAGCAATCCAAATTGGATAGGACCATTTTTTAGTTCATTTCTCTCCACTATCATATAGTCTAATATTAAATTACAAAAATAATTTAAAAATAGATAGTTAAAGTTTTATTAATCTCTTTCCAATATTAGATAAATAAGGATTTTATATCCCAAACTATTCAAATTACATCATATAATATAAAAAAATCGTTTTTTATTTTTATAATTTTTCTTTTAATTAAGTTGCATTTTTTAATTGAATTAAAAAACAAATGAAATAGAAAAAATGGAACATAGGTAGACTTTACCCAATAATTGTCATGGCTTCACCTTTATTTCAACTCTTCTTGCAAGAATTATAAACACTTCAACACTTTTTGAATTACGTGATGTCCATTCATACTAGATACTGTAGACGATTTAGCTCAATCACTCTTTACCAATAAATAAAATAACATTTTATTTTACAAAAGTAATATATTAAATATACGTGTCTAGATACAAATGGTATGAAACAAAATTGAGGATACCAAGTTAGGACAAGTGATCTTATCTCTTAGTGTGAAACATGATCCTTAGTCTACCAGTTATCACAATAGGCCCACTCTTCTATGAATAAGTATCCTCTCTATTAATGGAGAGACATGTGATTATTTTTTCTCATATTTTCAATGACAAAAATGTAATTACATGATAAATAAGGAGATAAAAGTATTATTGTATGTTACATTTTATGTGTTATTGTGTGACACATGTCTCTCTATTAATGAAGAGAATCATTACTCCTCTTCTATTATTCGTTCTATGTGTCTCCAAAATTGTAAGACTACATAAGGTAGACCCTTTATATTGCAATATCACCGCTCGTGCATGGCCACGTACCCCATCTTAGTCAAAGCCCAATGTAAAATGGGAGTCTGACTCCTCTCCATTACAAGAGAGGCCAATACATACATCAGATTATGATATGTGGCAAAAATAAATTTTCAATGGTTTAGATTTTAGTTTATTTTTAAATTAAATAATTTAAAAAAATTATCCTCTAAGTTCCTATATTAGAGAGGAATCCTATTCGCAAAATGGTGCATACTATATTACTTTATTCGTTATCACTACGTGAAAAGACAGTAATCTATTACAGTTGTCCTAGACATGTGTCAATTCTAGGTTATATGGCGTAGCTTCTCCGGTCACCACTCCTGCATCTTGGACTCGCTGTCGGAATTCTTCAAACCTTTACACTTACCCCATCCTCGTCATTGTTTCTAAATTATTTCTATAATCTCAGTTCTTCAAATTTAAGTTGTAGCTTATAATTCAAGATAGTTCTTCCCACTGCATCGTTCTTTCAGCTTGTCGTGAAGTGATGTAAAATGGTTTTTGTTTAAGTACATGTACAGTACTTAATCTAAGGAGGGAAGGTTGAAGTACATGTACAGTCCCATAGCAATAATGGAAACCTCAAATGAGTAAATAATTGCGAAAAGATAAGCACCTACTTCCTAACAAAGCCAAAATAAGCCTCAATGAACAAAGTCAAACTATCAAGACAATAATAAATTTTGGAAAATGTTACAAGTATAGAGCAACACGTTCCATCCATAGTTGATTATCTAGCACGCTATGGCTACTCAGTATTAGGAAATAATCAACTTTTTGGTTGAATATTCAATTTTGCTTGAGACTACTATTTGATTATCTGATAAAATTACATGATTTAACTCAAACCTAGAATATCTGGGATTTCAAATCCTAATATGTTACTGGTGACGTAGCTTTCTCTCTAATCCACAGTGCTGCTCCCATTGATATAAGTTGAGTTTGAGTTCAATGGTTTGGGGCTTGATGATGAAGGTGTTGACAGAACTGAAGCGAATCTAAAGTTTAGGTTGCTGTTATTTGAATAGAAAGCTGAAGTTTCAGAAATAAGAGGATCCATAATACTTGTATGATAATAATCAGAACCATAGTAATTATCTGCAATAGCACTGCTTGAAGCAATTCCATTACTATGCCAATCATTTATCTGAGAATGTTGTTGGGAACCAAAGTCATTCAAATTTGAAGGGTATGTGTTCACATTGGATTCAATCAATTGTGATCGAGTGAAAGGTCTTGAACCAGAAGGGGTGTTCAACGTGCTGCAACCTGCTTCAAACACGTGTTCCTGAAAGTGTTGGATTCGGTTTCGATCATGAAATTGTGTACTACAGACCTGGTTCTCTTGATCCCATTTTGAGGACAAGTCATGTTGAGGTCTTGGCTTTGATGAGAGGAGAAGAGTGATGATGCTAACTTTAGGAGCTCTGGGTTCACCATAGGCTGCATACCAAAGAGCATTTGGAAGTTCATTTGTGATGAACCGTAGAGAGATGAACTTAGGATGGAAGAAAGGTCCAATAGGTCAACTCTTGGGCTATGTGTCATTGGATCTATTCCCATCCTTAGAAGTCTCTTCCTGTGTGTTAATTAGTTTTTGATTTCATTATAGTTCTTCCTGATAGGTGAGATGCAACAGATCACCTACGATTCAAAGTTGTACCATTAACATTTCAATGAAAGTGTTACTTTTATAGTATTTTTAGATAATAGGAGGATAATATTGATTCATGTGTATATAAATGTGAATTATCATCCCGAGTGAAACTTCTATATTGTTGAGAAGAAATAAGTTTCACATCATCTAATTTCATGTCTTATCTCTATAATAATTTAAATATATGTTGGAGTACTCTTTTTATTGTTAATTAATTTTTAGATAAAACATTAATATATATTATCACATGTTTATATAAACAATCACTCATAAAACTTGTATATGTGCTTATATATATACAAGTTTCACTATTGTTATGTGGTAGATGTGGTCTGAGTCTCAAATAAGATAAGTGAATGGCATTTGTGTCATTATTATATTATCTTGTATCATATATATTTAAATTGACCAAAAGCAAAGTAGGTAATAAGAGGCTTTACTTGTTGCCAAGAATGCTATGCAGCTGAATTATTGCTTCCTCCTCTTCAAAAGTGAATCGGCCTCTCTTTATATCTGGCCGGAGATAGTTTATCCAACGAAGACGACAACTCTTTCCACAACTTTGCAATCCTAGTCAACGAAAAATGAAGCAAAACTCGTTTAGAATAACTCTAGTTCAAAAATTTATAATATAGAAATTAAAATAATCACTTTTTCTTATGTGTTGTGTGAATAATGTTCAGTTTTGGAATAAAGTATAACATAACAGCATTATTTGGGAGTGTTCTCCAGTTGCCGTACCCATGTTTTTTAATGTAATCAATGAGTTTCTGGTCTTCTTCTAGTGTCCACGGTCCTTTCTTGAGGCCATTCTTGTCACAACATGGTGCTCTCCCCATGGATGTAACGTTGGATAAGCTAAAGCTTTAAACTTTGAGCTGATTAATTAAGCTACTTCTTGCTCATTGAGTTTGTGTGCTGCAGATGACAGAAGAAAAGAGGGGGAAGGTTTGGATGCGAGACAAAATAGATGGAAAATTTAAAGATGTGGTGCACCTTGAACGAAAAATTACGGTTTTGGTGCACCTTTTAGAAATATTACAAAACTAGTGTAACTTTATAGAAATCGGCAGTTTCATTGCCGATTTACGTATTTTTTTCTCTCTCCTCCCCAAAATCGGCACTGGGAGGGAGTTTTACTAAAATATAATTTTTTTTTACACTCCCCCTAAATCGTCAATAGGGGGAGTTTTATACTTTTTTTTTCTCTCCCCTAAATCGGCAACCGGAAAGTTTTTGATTTTTTTTAACTTGTGGGAGTTATATTATTAGTTTTAGGGTTTAATTTTTCAAACACAAATCCTAACAACACACATCATAATAAATTTTGTCAACTCTAACTCTAATAACAGAACACAATAATGAAAAACACACATTATAAAACTAATATATTATGTGTGTTTTTCATTATTGTGTTATGTTATTAGGGTAAGAGTTGACAAAATTTATTACGTTGTGTGTTGTTAGGATTTGTGTTTGAAAAATTAAACCCTAAAACTAATAATATAACTCCCACAAGTTAAAAAAAAATCAAAAACTCTCCGATTGCCGATTTAGGGGAGAGAAAAAAAGTATAAAACTCCCCCCTATTGACGATTTAGGGGGGAGTGTAAAAAAAAATTATATTTTAGTAAAACTCCCTCTCCAGTGCCGATTTTGGGGGAGGAGAGAGAAAAAAAATAAGTAAAAAGGCAATGGAATTGCCGATTTCTATAAAGTTACACTAGTTTTGTAATATTTTTAAAAGGTGCACCAAAACCGTAATTTTTCGGTTAAGGTGCACCACATCTGTAAATTTTTAGATAGATACGTAGATATATATATAGAGAGAGATGATTTGTATGGAGGGGACAAAGGACACAATGACACGTACTTGCTTGTTGCATAAATAGGAACACGAGATGAAGTGTGAGAAGCATATGAAGTCAAATGTTTTGGTAGGCAAATTTACGTATGTAGTATAATTTGACCAGAAAATTACTAATGTAGTACAATTTTTGTACTTATTACAGAAGTAGTGTATTTTTATTGAAATCGTCCCCCCACATATGGTAAAGAAATCGTGAATGTGGTAAAGAAAAAGAAAATTAAAACCGCAAAGAAAAAGAAAATCACATCCATGTGATACTTCATCACATAGACGTCATTAAACTTGTTTCGGATTTAATCTATTAAAATTTTAATATTGTAATATTTCTTTTTAATAATATTAGTCTTCAACATATATTAATAGGTTGGTAATTAAAAAAAATTATAACAAAATTTATACATAAAACTCAACCAAAATAAAATAAAAATTAAGACAAAAAAAAACCTAAAACTCCTAATGTATTGCCGATTACACATTAGGGTAAAGGCAAAAACATAAAACTCCTACCACATTCATGATTTAGGCAAGGGATATATTATTAAAAAATGAGAAAAACTCCTTCATCATCAACGATTTCCATCAAAATATTAAAAAAAAATTCCTACAACATTCACGATTAGCCAAGGATATATTATTAAAAAAATGAGGAAAATTTCTTCTCCATCAACGATTTCCCTACAAAATATTAAAAAAAAACTCAAACCTTGTTGCTGATTGTGTGGGACCAAGAGAAAAAAACAAATAAAAATCGGCTAAGTGAGGGACAATTTCAATAAAAATACACTACTTCCATAATAAGTACAAAAGTTACACAACATTGGTAATTTTATAGTCAAATTACACTACATACGTAAATTTGTTTGTTTTGGTACCGTCCTTTTTTCTTTGTCCTTCCTCTCATCTTTTGTAACAATTATTATATTTACAATCACATATACCACTTATACACTAATTTTTATTACAAAATATATGACTTTATCACACGTGTATTTTTTTATGATATATTATTTTCATTGTTATAATCATTTATTTCATGACTGTCATGAAGTCATTTATTAAGAAAAAGTAAAAGAATATTTATATTAACTTGTTCTTGAAATTTTAAATTTATTATTTTCTAAAGTAAAATTTCATTTATACTATTAACTAATATATATATATATATATAATCTACGGAGCCGTTGGTCTACCAATGTAAAGTTTTATTAGCATTACACTAGTTTAAAAGTTAAATGTTCAATTCTTTATAACAACATTTGTTAAGAGATATAATCACACATTTCAAAAAATAAAGAAGTAAAAATGGAGTTAAACTAATTAGATTGATATAGATGTAGTCTTCGTTCATAATTGGAATAGACACACTCACCCTTCAAATTTTCTTGTCTCTCTTATTCTTTTATTGATAAGGTAAGACACCCTTCATAGTTTCTATCTCTATGTTAATTATAGGAATTACATTGACAAAAGTAATATTTGTTTTCTTAATTTCTTTATCTCTTAGATTAATAAAGTTTTTGTTACTTATAAAAAAATATACACATTAATCCGGAACTAAAATGGCACGCTATTTCTAATTTACCTACGTGCATTATTTCCATATAGAGATCTTAAGTTATATCATTACCGTGAACATGTAATAAACATTTGCACACTACTTCATATTAGTCAACGTGATGCGAAGGAATAAATATGTTTCAAATCTAGTTTCATAAGTTGTCCAAGGTAAATGAAAATGAAGTAAAAATAGTTATAACAATAATAAAGGTATAACAATTTTAATTAATATAATATGTTTTTATTATAGTGGAATAATGTATGAGACAAAATTTGAGACAATAAATTTGTATTGGGTATGAAGAAACATTTCTCAAACCAATCATGTGGGGGAAGACAAGCTAGTACTCATCCAACTAAAATTGAGCGAGGTCCCTAAAAAGATGGCATATGATACTTGTAGAATGAGTGGGAAAAGAGAGATAATGAGTAATAAAGAATATTGAAGAAATGAATTCCATTTCTTAAATTATAATCTTATCATCTTATCCAAAAACATATCCATAGAAATGGTGATTGGTGGCAAAAGACAGAAAGAAAACATAGAGAAGCACCAAAATAAATGGTTATGTTTCATGATATTCTTTCCTTTGTGCAAAAGATCTTGACTGAATTGACTGATACCTATACCTTTTTTTGCTCCATACATTTTATTTGTTTTTTGCTCCATACATTTTATTTGTTTTTTGCTCCATACATTGTTAGGATATAAGGTATGCCCAAGAACTAATCTATGTGGTTTATAATAATAAAGTTGTATTTATTATTATCTCGTTATCATATTTATTGTTTGTCAAAATAATTAATATGAAAAGTCCTTTATTAAAATTAAAGACTTATTATTATAATAATGAGAAATAAATCTTTTATAATTTTAATCTAAATGGTTCTTGATCATATGATTATTGAGCTTAAGACATCACTAATCCAAATAGATCAATATATGTAGTGATATTTATTAGATAAAGATTAATATATCTCATTTATTAAACTACACATATATAAATGGTGCATATAGAGATATGACTATTGAACTGATTCAAATGAGAATTCCTAATAGTTAGTATATTACCTTTGAATTGTCAATAGGATTTTCTTATGAAGAAATATATATTTTCCTTAGACTTGAGATCACCATAGTAATTAACAAGTTATTTATTATATTTTGATATCGGACACCTAATACCTTATGATGTTAGTTGAATGATTATTGAGTATAATTAAATCATTGTAGGATTAGTGATTAATCAAGAGTTAAGAAACTCATAGTGAATGACTTAAGAAACTCATTTCTTCATTCATTCAATTCCCCTTGGCCAAAGCCTTTATTTCTATAGAGCTCAAACTCATTACCATGAGTTGATTAATCACTAATTCTACAAGGATTTAATTATACCCAATAATCATTCAACTAATATCATAAGGCATTAGGTGTCCGATATCAAAATATAATAAATAACTTGTTAATTACTATGGTAATCTCAAGTATAAGGAAAATATATATATTCCCTCATAAGAATATCCTATTAACAATTCAAAGGTAATATATTAACCATTAAGAATTCTTATTTGAGTCAGTTCAATGGTCATATATCTATATGCATCATTTATATGTATAATTTTAATAAATGAGATCTATTAATCTTTATCTAATAAAGATCATTACACATATATTGATCTATCTGGATTAATAGTGTCCTAAGCTCGATTAATCTCATGATCAAGAACAATTTAGATTAAAATTATAAAAGATTTATTTCTCATTATTATAATATCTATTATACTAATAAGTCTCTAATTTTAATCAATGACTTTTCATATTAATTATTTTGACAAACAATAAATATGATAACGAGATAATAATAAATACAACTTTATTATTATAAAAAACATGACAAATTGGTTCTTGGGCATACATTATATCCCAACAGGTTTCAACCTAGAAGACATGGTTTCATTCCAATCAATTTATGCCCTTTCAATAGACATTTTGGCTGGTTGGAAAGCCTATATAAAGACATTGAAACTCATAATCACAACACACAACTTTCATACAACCCTCACACGATTCTGAAAAATTCTCTCACTATTTTTATGCATTTTTGCACTCACTTCTTAGACTTGCAAAAAAGAATTTTTCTGAGTTACTTGAAGTAATTGTTTCAAAGTTTTACAAACGTATTAAGCAATATTATTTAGTATACAATGGAGTTATTGAATTACAAGTGATATTACATTTCATACTTGTAAAGGCAATCCAAGACAGTTTATAATTCTTCATTCATTGTAAATACTTTCTTCTACGGTGTGTGATAAAAAAGGGGATAGAGTTACTTGGAAAGATGTATTCCAATGTGATAAGTATTAGTGAGTGTGTAAGGTATATAGACATCTCAGGGAGAGATATTGTAATTACAACTCATAATATTTAATGAAAAATCTCTTGTGTTGTAAGAGTACTAGACGTAGCATTCGATGGACAAGAAGGTGAATCAGTATAAAAATTCGGTGTACTCTCTTCTCTCTTTATTTTCTTCAATTATTTACTTGTTATTTTCTGCAGATTATTTCCGCTGCTCTTAACTCTTATATTATAAAAAAAGGGGTCATAATTTTTTAAGTTAACTAATTCTGCCTCTCTTAGTTGCAATCTCATTCTTATAGGTTTTAGAGCTAAAAGTGGCCTCAAATTTTCCAACAAGGTAATCATTTTGAAATTAGTCCTTGGCCTATTTTCTAACTTGTGTCACATTATTAAACTAGAGACATTTTGGTAAGCCCGTTCCATCATTTGTGCTATGAACATACACAATCCAGTACCCAGTTACTCATATGTTAATCTGCTCTAAATGTAATGCTTTTTGGATTAAGGTTCTCTCTTGGCAGGAAAACATACCCCTAACAAATAATTGAAGTAGACAGAAAACATACCCCTCACAAATAATTGAAGTAGACAGAAAACTAAAGCTGTAGTTGTGCCAGAGTTGATTATTTTTTACACCATCACAATTAATCCTTCTGCATATGCATTATAATGATGGAAACTGACAGCAAACTTTTCTTTCTGGGTTAACGATGATCCGTGATCTTACGCCATTACTATAATAACAAAAGAAATTTTTGATATCTACTCTGTAGCAGAGTTAGTGAACATAGATTTACGTACACGTTTTATGAAATGAAGAGGAGGAATTTCAATCTCAGATAGAATAATTTGTGCAATTGGATTATTGTAAAAAATATCCTTGACACAGATAATGTGTTGTACTCAAAAGAATGCAAACTAGTTACCAAATAAAAAGAAAACAAAAGCAGCACTAACTAGATATCCTTATTAGCTCTAGTTCCATTTCCCATCTCAACTCCATTGCCATAATCTTCGTGTTCAACGAACCTTGACCAGTAGGGGTGTTCCCTCCATACCCTTCCCATTTCTTCAATAGGAATGCCCTTAGTTTCAGGCAACATGAAGTAAATAAAAACTGTCATCACAAACACAAAGGCACCAAAGAAGATGAACAATCCAAACTTCATGTGGCAAAGCATGAGCAAGAAAATTTGTGCAACAAGGAATGTGAACAGCATGTTGACAGATACAGTGATACTTTGAGCGGCCGAACGAATCTCCATGGGGAAGATCTCACTAGGCACCAACCAACCAAGGGGACCCCATGACCAAGCAAACCCAGCTACATAAGTGCAGATGAAGATCACCACAACTGCTGCATACCACTTCGGCAATTCGCCCGGATTTCCATTAATTCCAAACTTGGCTCCAATAGCAGCTGCAATTACAGCCTGTGCAAATCAACAAATATTGGGTTAACAATTTAATAGGATGTAACTATGTAAGTCATATGTGACAAAAATTGAAAGTCACCATATATATTTAGGACTAGTTCTAACTTGTAAGCTTTTAAGTTTAAATATAATTCAATAACCAATAAACTATCTCAAATCAGGTATTTAAGTCAATATTACATTGAAGGTTAAGGAAAAGGGTACCTGGCATATCAACATTTGGGTTCCACCCTCAAGGAAAAGGGCTCTCCTACCCCACTTATCAACTCCATAAACCGAAACAGAAGTAGCGATAACATTAACAATGCCAGTGATCACAGCTGACATGAGAGAAGCATCATCCTTAAATCCAATTGAGTTAAACAGCACGGGTGCGTAAAACATAATCACATTGATGCCAGTAAATTGCTGGAAGAATGGAATCATTATGGCCATAGTGAGTTGTGGTCTGTACTTCCTTTGCAACAAGTTCCTCCAAGGGTGTTCCACTAACATAGATGCTTCACTAGCTGCAACAAGGTCATTGAACTCTTCTTCAACATCATCTACTCCACGGACTCTCTGAAGTTGTGCCTTAGCTGCCTCGCGATTGCCGCGCTCGATCAACGAATTCGGAGTGTCCGGAAGGACTAATGATCCAATTGTGATTACAAGGGCAGGGACTACTGCACCACCCAAACTCAACCTCCATCCCCAGCCACCTTTTAGTTTGGCAAAGAAGTAGTTCAATATATTGGCTATAAGGATACCAAATGTGATGGACATTTGAAAACCAATGTTCAAAGCTCCTCTGTATTTGTAGGGAGCCATCTCAGAGAGGTATAGTGGCACAGACTGTTAATCATACAAAATTAACAAAGGTTAGTACCAATTGATTTAAATATAACACTTAGCAAATTACAACTGGTTAAATAAAATGTAAATGATTTCCATGGTACGTAGGTGAATCAACAAAGTATTAATCACGAGTGAACATGGAAAATAACAATTAATGTAATTTTAAACTCCTAGGTAACACAAATAGATATGAACAAAAAATTATTCAAAATAGACGGACGAATAGGAACAAAATTAGTATTGGCAAGTTATTACAGAGGACCAAGGGCTGTTTTCATCTTGTCACCTTTCTTGGAAAACGCTATCGAGATAGAAGATATGATCCTGTTTATTGTGCCATTTTTGTTTCATTTCATACATTCAATTATGCAATCAAACTCCATGGAAAATAAAGTAAATGGTGGTGTGAACGGGAAAATATGTGAAGAAAATTTGGGCACAATAATTAAGCCAATATTAATAAAGTAGCGCAAGTAAGCTATATATTTGTCCCACATTAAGATATCACTCTCATCCCATGTTGAATAGAAGAATTAGGGATGCAAATTGGTTCCATTTCTTTCCAACACAACAAGAACTAGCGGATTATTTGAAAAAGCATATAATCTCACGGAAACATAGTAGATTAGAGAAATCAAAAGTCGGGAATAGTAATTGACTATTTGGCTGAATAAATAGGTATGAGTAACTTTTTACAAAAGCCATTTTCTCTACTGGCAGAATAATTATAGAATAATTTATATATATATATTTTGTTGTTATAAAAACTAGTGACTTTTTCTATCATTTATAATGTATAATTTGTATGTTATAAATATCAAATATAATATTTTATGTTAAATGTTTATAATCTACCGTTGAATTTATTCGATCGTGTAATATTTAAATTTTTTTAAATTAAACATTCATATTCTACATTAAAAACTGATAGTTATAATGCAAGAAATAAGAAATAGTTAACCAAATAACATGCAACATATATTAGGTGTAGAGGAATATTGGTTTTATATGGATTTTTTTTGTTGTAAAATTTAGAAAATAGGGAGAACCACAAATTACACCATGATGGGTGGTTATTTTGAGTTTTTCCTTTATAAATAACTAGCGTGTTGACATGCACTGTCGTGCCTGTCAACCCGCTTTCCTATCGTTTGTAATGTATAATTTGTATTTTATAAATTCAAATATAATTTTTTGCGCTAAATTTACAATTGAATTTATTCAATTGGTCTATATTCAATTTTTTAAATACACTTTTAAAATAAGAAAATAATAAGGATAAAATAAGAAAATAATATTATATGATTTTTTTGGTAGAAATAAAAAGATATTGATGGCAAAATAGGAAAATAATAATATTGCAAAGCTGCATTTATATTGTTTCTCTGGACTCTACTAGATGTTAAGTGTTGTGCATTTTAAGTGTTCAAAAATAAACTTAACTTATAATCATATCTTGAGGGAATTAAATACCAAAATAATAGTAAAATAGTACGGAAAATACATATTGAACGGCATTGCTTCCTCGATATCCAATTAAATTTTTAATAAAATTAGGAAGAAATGGCATTGAAGGAATCAAGGGCATATGGCTTGGTTTTATCCCTTGAAGTGAAAACAGCCCAGGGTTTTTGTTTAAAATTTGAAGTCTTAACGCGGACATTTCCCACGCTAATGATAAAAAACTGAAACAAAAGACTTCAAGCCATAAAGTGATAAAACAGACTGGGGTGTTGACTCTAAAATGTTTTCTTATAAACAAATCTATATAAATATACGATACATACTCAAATTTTGTGTTTTCATTTGCTGACCTTTTTATTTTCGGTTGCAATATTAAAGCTAATTTTGTAACTAACTGAAATTTAAAGAATAACTAAAAAATACATATATTATTTATTTATTTATTAATTGGAGTAATTTAATATATAAATAATTTAAATGATCACTTATTTTTTATATTTTAATTATAATAGGATATGTATATTTTATTTATTTGTTTGTTTTATTTTAATGTATGTTTTCTGTTTTCAATATATTTATTTAAAAAATGTTGTTACATATTTATAATATTCTTCTATTATTAACACCATATATTGTTAAAATTTACAATATAAAATATTTAATACATTCATCTTATAATCAAATGCAAGAATAATAATATATAGATCACAAGAAATCCAATAAAAAAATATTGAAAGGCATTTAATATAATTTTATATTGATAACATTTAATGTAATTTATTAAATATTGAATGTAAAAGTGGTAAGCGAAATAATGAAAAATTACTTTCATTATTTTTATAAAAAGTTGTTTTTAAACGCTAAAAACTTAATTTTTTAAAAGCTAAAAGATACCTTCAATTTTTATTTATCAAAGAGTATATTAGCTACCTGAAAAGCTACATCGTTACACATTTTCGCATATTATTCTTGTGTCCATTCTACCGTTGTAAATTGTGATCACGGTTATTTTAATTAAAAAATATTTTCCAAATCTATATGTTCTAGTGCATCTAACCAAATGCAGTCTATTATGATTATGTTGTGCATTATGATTCAACATAGTGGCAAATTATAATGTCATATGTTTGTCATAATTAAATCATAACAAGTATATATTATTTTAAATCATATCCCGCTCCAATATCATTGAAACAAATATAAGAAAATAATAATAAATTTTTAATTCACATTATTTTACATAATTTTAGATATATTAATGTTGGGATAACATTATGTAAAATCAGGATCACCTGTCCTAAAAAGTTTCTATCTATTAAACCAACTATATTCATTTATATATATACTATATATAAAGCCAAAATTTGAAATAACTTCTCTCATGGTGTAATTTTCATTTCCTATTTTGTCCTTCACATTATTTAATTTTTACAAAAAACTATATAATCCTAAGCAACTACCACCAATACATTAATTAACCACATATCTCAAATTAAATTAAACATTATCATAAACATAAAAAATATAATATAAAGTACATCAAATATAACAAATACATTCTAATTCAAAAAATGAAATATATAAAAATTGAATATGTAGTATTACATAATATTTTATGTGATACTACATATTCTAGTCCATATAATATAAAAAATATATTTTATGTTTTTATTATTTTTCTTTTTAATTAGTTATCACTTTTTAATTAGGTTAGACATGAATACCAAAAGTGGGAGAGTGATCCCATTCCAGAATGTGATACGGTGAGAATGATAAAGAGGATACTTCATCATTGTTCATCGGAAAAAAAGGGTTAGAGAAAGAGTGAGATATACCTGATTGGCGAACCCAATACCTAACCCAAGTAAGATCCGACCCACGATCAACATCCATATATTCTGAGCAAACCCATTGATGAGTGCACCCACAAGAAACAACACACCACCGAACAGCATGGACAGTTTCCTCCCAAACTTACGCGTCACGGTGGACGCCACCAGCGACGACAACAGCGCCGCCAGGTACAGCGACGACGTGAATATAGTCAGCGTTGGGCTATCGTATTGACAGTACTTGTTCGTCGATTCCTCCCCCTGTTTCCTCCGATACACCGACGGAAAAAACTTAATCAGAAACGGATCCATTGACGTAACCCCACCTAACCAAAACGCCAAAAAACCATTAAAAACATAACACACAACGTTAAAAAGATAAAAGTTGATAAAGAACTTGTTTTTTAGAATATAGTGTGTGTTAAATGTACATACCAGAAATTCCAATATCGTAACCGAAGATCAAACCACCCATGGCTGCAACGACACATGTTACAGTGACAAAGGGAGTGAGGTTTCCAGGGTACTCCTTGCCATTACCTCCACCTATTCCTCCAGCAGCTGGCATTTTCTCTACAGTATATGATAGATAGAGAAGAACAAGTACTAGTAAATTATAATGGAGATTTTTTATTAAGACTGGATAGTGTATGTTTATATAGCAGACTGAGAGGGAAAAAATTTCCTGATATCTATTTTCCTCATGAAATGTTGAGCTGTTGTCAATGATGTAACGATAAAAAAGAAATAGGATAGCTTTCAAACAAGGAAAGAAAAAAAAATTAAAAGTTGTCATTAATATTACCATTAAAAGCTTTGTTGAATATATGTTTTAATAAAATCATATATTTTAAAATGGGTGTGGTTAACACGTCAGATAATACTTAGACACAAAGGAGATGATGAAAATGAGTTAGACCTCTCTCCATTAATGAAGAGGCAATTTATGGAAAAATGTATTAAAAAAATTAAAAAACAAAGATATTACTCAATTTATAATGACTTAGATCATACTATAATTTTTCTTCATAAATAGGTGAGTTTAGACTTCTTAAAAAAATCTATATATAATGTAATAATTTAGACTTCTGTCATTTAAAAAGTGTGGTGTGTGTCTAACATGTCAATCTATATAAGTGTACTATTTTAATATAACTAAAATTATTAGGTATAAATTTGAATATAAAAATATAATTTAATTAATTATTGATATTAAATACCTAATTTAAAAAAAATATGTTAGTTTATTCAAGAAGGGTTGATTATTTAAAAGCTTTATAATACAATTGACTTTTAAATGGGTGATTTTTTTTTTTTGACAGATGAAATCCAAATGACACACGTTATAAAGGTTATAGATCTATTTAGTGTTAAATTTTTTATTACCAATTTCCATTCTAGTGTGAGTGCATTAAATTTATTCTTCTTTTTTTAGATTCCATTTGTTATATGGATGTGACTGCTGAGTCATTTTATATGGAAAAACGATTGTAATTACAAGATTATGATTTATCCATTTGCAACATTAGGAAAGATTCCAGAGTGGTATTGGATAATATCCAATTAATTGTGGAGAATATGGTCTTTTAGATATATGGGTTTACTAAAAGATCAAAAGTTTAATTCTTAGAAGCAAAATTTGTTAAAAGAAACATTATACACCCTAAAATAGATTAGTTTTATACTCAATAAGGGTAAAAGAATACTACTAATTGTACAAAAAATAATATTATGAAATAACTTATCTCCTTAAATTATCTTATTATTTAATATCTATCTTACTTTTCTATATTATTATAAAAAGAAAAAATAAAATATATGTCAAAATAAGACATGTGTCAATTAAATTTAAGCAGATAAATATTATCGGATGATAATAACTTGTGTAGAAATATATAAATGTAAATAAAGTTTTCACAACATATTAAAATTTTAATTCTAATTGAAATTATATTCTAAATAATAAAACTAAAAATATAAATACACTTATTTCTAAATATAACTTGTTATTCGTCCTTTTAAAAGAGTCTCTCTATCTTGACATGATGAGAAGATTAGGATAACTGACTTTGAATACCTTAACCTAAAAGAAACTCCCGTTTTACAACCGAAAAACATTGCCCAAGATTTATGTTCTATTTAAATAAATGTTAATGCATACATGCCTAATGTATTGAAGTAAATTTTACATAAATACGTATGTTTATGTAGACATAATAATCAACTGATTTATGAGAAAAAATATTTCTATTTTCAACCGGTCGTATTAAGCAATATTATTTAGTATACAATGGAGTTATTGAATTACAAGTGATATTACATTTCATACTTGTAAAGGCAATCCAAGACAGTTTATAATTCTTCATTCATTGTAAATACTTTCTTCTACGGTGTGTGATAAAAAAGGGGATAGAGTTACTTGGAAAGATGTATTCCAATGTGATAAGTATTAGTGAGTGTGTAAGGTATATAGACATCTCAGGGAGAGATATTGTAATTACAACTCATAATATTTAATGAAAAATCTCTTGTGTTGTAAGAGTACTAGACGTAGCATTCGATGGACAAGAAGGTGAATCAGTATAAAAATTCGGTGTACTCTCTTCTCTCTTTATTTTCTTCAATTATTTACTTGTTATTTTCTGCAGATTATTTCCGCTGCTCTTAACTCTTATATTATAAAAAAAGGGGTCATAATTTTTTAAGTTAACTAATTCTGCCTCTCTTAGTTGCAATCTCATTCTTATAGGTTTTAGAGCTAAAAGTGGCCTCAAATTTTCCAACAAGGTAATCATTTTGAAATTAGTCCTTGGCCTATTTTCTAACTTGTGTCACATTATTAAACTAGAGACATTTTGGTAAGCCCGTTCCATCATTTGTGCTATGAACATACACAATCCAGTACCCAGTTACTCATATGTTAATCTGCTCTAAATGTAATGCTTTTTGGATTAAGGTTCTCTCTTGGCAGGAAAACATACCCCTAACAAATAATTGAAGTAGACAGAAAACATACCCCTCACAAATAATTGAAGTAGACAGAAAACTAAAGCTGTAGTTGTGCCAGAGTTGATTATTTTTTACACCATCACAATTAATCCTTCTGCATATGCATTATAATGATGGAAACTGACAGCAAACTTTTCTTTCTGGGTTAACGATGATCCGTGATCTTACGCCATTACTATAATAACAAAAGAAATTTTTGATATCTACTCTGTAGCAGAGTTAGTGAACATAGATTTACGTACACGTTTTATGAAATGAAGAGGAGGAATTTCAATCTCAGATAGAATAATTTGTGCAATTGGATTATTGTAAAAAATATCCTTGACACAGATAATGTGTTGTACTCAAAAGAATGCAAACTAGTTACCAAATAAAAAGAAAACAAAAGCAGCACTAACTAGATATCCTTATTAGCTCTAGTTCCATTTCCCATCTCAACTCCATTGCCATAATCTTCGTGTTCAACGAACCTTGACCAGTAGGGGTGTTCCCTCCATACCCTTCCCATTTCTTCAATAGGAATGCCCTTAGTTTCAGGCAACATGAAGTAAATAAAAACTGTCATCACAAACACAAAGGCACCAAAGAAGATGAACAATCCAAACTTCATGTGGCAAAGCATGAGCAAGAAAATTTGTGCAACAAGGAATGTGAACAGCATGTTGACAGATACAGTGATACTTTGAGCGGCCGAACGAATCTCCATGGGGAAGATCTCACTAGGCACCAACCAACCAAGGGGACCCCATGACCAAGCAAACCCAGCTACATAAGTGCAGATGAAGATCACCACAACTGCTGCATACCACTTCGGCAATTCGCCCGGATTTCCATTAATTCCAAACTTGGCTCCAATAGCAGCTGCAATTACAGCCTGTGCAAATCAACAAATATTGGGTTAACAATTTAATAGGATGTAACTATGTAAGTCATATGTGACAAAAATTGAAAGTCACCATATATATTTAGGACTAGTTCTAACTTGTAAGCTTTTAAGTTTAAATATAATTCAATAACCAATAAACTATCTCAAATCAGGTATTTAAGTCAATATTACATTGAAGGTTAAGGAAAAGGGTACCTGGCATATCAACATTTGGGTTCCACCCTCAAGGAAAAGGGCTCTCCTACCCCACTTATCAACTCCATAAACCGAAACAGAAGTAGCGATAACATTAACAATGCCAGTGATCACAGCTGACATGAGAGAAGCATCATCCTTAAATCCAATTGAGTTAAACAGCACGGGTGCGTAAAACATAATCACATTGATGCCAGTAAATTGCTGGAAGAATGGAATCATTATGGCCATAGTGAGTTGTGGTCTGTACTTCCTTTGCAACAAGTTCCTCCAAGGGTGTTCCACTAACATAGATGCTTCACTAGCTGCAACAAGGTCATTGAACTCTTCTTCAACATCATCTACTCCACGGACTCTCTGAAGTTGTGCCTTAGCTGCCTCGCGATTGCCGCGCTCGATCAACGAATTCGGAGTGTCCGGAAGGACTAATGATCCAATTGTGATTACAAGGGCAGGGACTACTGCACCACCCAAACTCAACCTCCATCCCCAGCCACCTTTTAGTTTGGCAAAGAAGTAGTTCAATATATTGGCTATAAGGATACCAAATGTGATGGACATTTGAAAACCAATGTTCAAAGCTCCTCTGTATTTGTAGGGAGCCATCTCAGAGAGGTATAGTGGCACAGACTGTTAATCATACAAAATTAACAAAGGTTAGTACCAATTGATTTAAATATAACACTTAGCAAATTACAACTGGTTAAATAAAATGTAAATGATTTCCATGGTACGTAGGTGAATCAACAAAGTATTAATCACGAGTGAACATGGAAAATAACAATTAATGTAATTTTAAACTCCTAGGTAACACAAATAGATATGAACAAAAAATTATTCAAAATAGACGGACGAATAGGAACAAAATTAGTATTGGCAAGTTATTACAGAGGACCAAGGGCTGTTTTCATCTTGTCACCTTTCTTGGAAAACGCTATCGAGATAGAAGATATGATCCTGTTTATTGTGCCATTTTTGTTTCATTTCATACATTCAATTATGCAATCAAACTCCATGGAAAATAAAGTAAATGGTGGTGTGAACGGGAAAATATGTGAAGAAAATTTGGGCACAATAATTAAGCCAATATTAATAAAGTAGCGCAAGTAAGCTATATATTTGTCCCACATTAAGATATCACTCTCATCCCATGTTGAATAGAAGAATTAGGGATGCAAATTGGTTCCATTTCTTTCCAACACAACAAGAACTAGCGGATTATTTGAAAAAGCATATAATCTCACGGAAACATAGTAGATTAGAGAAATCAAAAGTCGGGAATAGTAATTGACTATTTGGCTGAATAAATAGGTATGAGTAACTTTTTACAAAAGCCATTTTCTCTACTGGCAGAATAATTATAGAATAATTTATATATATATATTTTGTTGTTATAAAAACTAGTGACTTTTTCTATCATTTATAATGTATAATTTGTATGTTATAAATATCAAATATAATATTTTATGTTAAATGTTTATAATCTACCGTTGAATTTATTCGATCGTGTAATATTTAAATTTTTTTAAATTAAACATTCATATTCTACATTAAAAACTGATAGTTATAATGCAAGAAATAAGAAATAGTTAACCAAATAACATGCAACATATATTAGGTGTAGAGGAATATTGGTTTTATATGGATTTTTTTTGTTGTAAAATTTAGAAAATAGGGAGAACCACAAATTACACCATGATGGGTGGTTATTTTGAGTTTTTCCTTTATAAATAACTAGCGTGTTGACATGCACTGTCGTGCCTGTCAACCCGCTTTCCTATCGTTTGTAATGTATAATTTGTATTTTATAAATTCAAATATAATTTTTTGCGCTAAATTTACAATTGAATTTATTCAATTGGTCTATATTCAATTTTTTAAATACACTTTTAAAATAAGAAAATAATAAGGATAAAATAAGAAAATAATATTATATGATTTTTTTGGTAGAAATAAAAAGATATTGATGGCAAAATAGGAAAATAATAATATTGCAAAGCTGCATTTATATTGTTTCTCTGGACTCTACTAGATGTTAAGTGTTGTGCATTTTAAGTGTTCAAAAATAAACTTAACTTATAATCATATCTTGAGGGAATTAAATACCAAAATAATAGTAAAATAGTACGGAAAATACATATTGAACGGCATTGCTTCCTCGATATCCAATTAAATTTTTAATAAAATTAGGAAGAAATGGCATTGAAGGAATCAAGGGCATATGGCTTGGTTTTATCCCTTGAAGTGAAAACAGCCCAGGGTTTTTGTTTAAAATTTGAAGTCTTAACGCGGACATTTCCCACGCTAATGATAAAAAACTGAAACAAAAGACTTCAAGCCATAAAGTGATAAAACAGACTGGGGTGTTGACTCTAAAATGTTTTCTTATAAACAAATCTATATAAATATACGATACATACTCAAATTTTGTGTTTTCATTTGCTGACCTTTTTATTTTCGGTTGCAATATTAAAGCTAATTTTGTAACTAACTGAAATTTAAAGAATAACTAAAAAATACATATATTATTTATTTATTTATTAATTGGAGTAATTTAATATATAAATAATTTAAATGATCACTTATTTTTTATATTTTAATTATAATAGGATATGTATATTTTATTTATTTGTTTGTTTTATTTTAATGTATGTTTTCTGTTTTCAATATATTTATTTAAAAAATGTTGTTACATATTTATAATATTCTTCTATTATTAACACCATATATTGTTAAAATTTACAATATAAAATATTTAATACATTCATCTTATAATCAAATGCAAGAATAATAATATATAGATCACAAGAAATCCAATAAAAAAATATTGAAAGGCATTTAATATAATTTTATATTGATAACATTTAATGTAATTTATTAAATATTGAATGTAAAAGTGGTAAGCGAAATAATGAAAAATTACTTTCATTATTTTTATAAAAAGTTGTTTTTAAACGCTAAAAACTTAATTTTTTAAAAGCTAAAAGATACCTTCAATTTTTATTTATCAAAGAGTATATTAGCTACCTGAAAAGCTACATCGTTACACATTTTCGCATATTATTCTTGTGTCCATTCTACCGTTGTAAATTGTGATCACGGTTATTTTAATTAAAAAATATTTTCCAAATCTATATGTTCTAGTGCATCTAACCAAATGCAGTCTATTATGATTATGTTGTGCATTATGATTCAACATAGTGGCAAATTATAATGTCATATGTTTGTCATAATTAAATCATAACAAGTATATATTATTTTAAATCATATCCCGCTCCAATATCATTGAAACAAATATAAGAAAATAATAATAAATTTTTAATTCACATTATTTTACATAATTTTAGATATATTAATGTTGGGATAACATTATGTAAAATCAGGATCACCTGTCCTAAAAAGTTTCTATCTATTAAACCAACTATATTCATTTATATATATACTATATATAAAGCCAAAATTTGAAATAACTTCTCTCATGGTGTAATTTTCATTTCCTATTTTGTCCTTCACATTATTTAATTTTTACAAAAAACTATATAATCCTAAGCAACTACCACCAATACATTAATTAACCACATATCTCAAATTAAATTAAACATTATCATAAACATAAAAAATATAATATAAAGTACATCAAATATAACAAATACATTCTAATTCAAAAAATGAAATATATAAAAATTGAATATGTAGTATTACATAATATTTTATGTGATACTACATATTCTAGTCCATATAATATAAAAAATATATTTTATGTTTTTATTATTTTTCTTTTTAATTAGTTATCACTTTTTAATTAGGTTAGACATGAATACCAAAAGTGGGAGAGTGATCCCATTCCAGAATGTGATACGGTGAGAATGATAAAGAGGATACTTCATCATTGTTCATCGGAAAAAAAGGGTTAGAGAAAGAGTGAGATATACCTGATTGGCGAACCCAATACCTAACCCAAGTAAGATCCGACCCACGATCAACATCCATATATTCTGAGCAAACCCATTGATGAGTGCACCCACAAGAAACAACACACCACCGAACAGCATGGACAGTTTCCTCCCAAACTTACGCGTCACGGTGGACGCCACCAGCGACGACAACAGCGCCGCCAGGTACAGCGACGACGTGAATATAGTCAGCGTTGGGCTATCGTATTGACAGTACTTGTTCGTCGATTCCTCCCCCTGTTTCCTCCGATACACCGACGGAAAAAACTTAATCAGAAACGGATCCATTGACGTAACCCCACCTAACCAAAACGCCAAAAAACCATTAAAAACATAACACACAACGTTAAAAAGATAAAAGTTGATAAAGAACTTGTTTTTTAGAATATAGTGTGTGTTAAATGTACATACCAGAAATTCCAATATCGTAACCGAAGATCAAACCACCCATGGCTGCAACGACACATGTTACAGTGACAAAGGGAGTGAGGTTTCCAGGGTACTCCTTGCCATTACCTCCACCTATTCCTCCAGCAGCTGGCATTTTCTCTACAGTATATGATAGATAGAGAAGAACAAGTACTAGTAAATTATAATGGAGATTTTTTATTAAGACTGGATAGTGTATGTTTATATAGCAGACTGAGAGGGAAAAAATTTCCTGATATCTATTTTCCTCATGAAATGTTGAGCTGTTGTCAATGATGTAACGATAAAAAAGAAATAGGATAGCTTTCAAACAAGGAAAGAAAAAAAAATTAAAAGTTGTCATTAATATTACCATTAAAAGCTTTGTTGAATATATGTTTTAATAAAATCATATATTTTAAAATGGGTGTGGTTAACACGTCAGATAATACTTAGACACAAAGGAGATGATGAAAATGAGTTAGACCTCTCTCCATTAATGAAGAGGCAATTTATGGAAAAATGTATTAAAAAAATTAAAAAACAAAGATATTACTCAATTTATAATGACTTAGATCATACTATAATTTTTCTTCATAAATAGGTGAGTTTAGACTTCTTAAAAAAATCTATATATAATGTAATAATTTAGACTTCTGTCATTTAAAAAGTGTGGTGTGTGTCTAACATGTCAATCTATATAAGTGTACTATTTTAATATAACTAAAATTATTAGGTATAAATTTGAATATAAAAATATAATTTAATTAATTATTGATATTAAATACCTAATTTAAAAAAAATATGTTAGTTTATTCAAGAAGGGTTGATTATTTAAAAGCTTTATAATACAATTGACTTTTAAATGGGTGATTTTTTTTTTTTGACAGATGAAATCCAAATGACACACGTTATAAAGGTTATAGATCTATTTAGTGTTAAATTTTTTATTACCAATTTCCATTCTAGTGTGAGTGCATTAAATTTATTCTTCTTTTTTTAGATTCCATTTGTTATATGGATGTGACTGCTGAGTCATTTTATATGGAAAAACGATTGTAATTACAAGATTATGATTTATCCATTTGCAACATTAGGAAAGATTCCAGAGTGGTATTGGATAATATCCAATTAATTGTGGAGAATATGGTCTTTTAGATATATGGGTTTACTAAAAGATCAAAAGTTTAATTCTTAGAAGCAAAATTTGTTAAAAGAAACATTATACACCCTAAAATAGATTAGTTTTATACTCAATAAGGGTAAAAGAATACTACTAATTGTACAAAAAATAATATTATGAAATAACTTATCTCCTTAAATTATCTTATTATTTAATATCTATCTTACTTTTCTATATTATTATAAAAAGAAAAAATAAAATATATGTCAAAATAAGACATGTGTCAATTAAATTTAAGCAGATAAATATTATCGGATGATAATAACTTGTGTAGAAATATATAAATGTAAATAAAGTTTTCACAACATATTAAAATTTTAATTCTAATTGAAATTATATTCTAAATAATAAAACTAAAAATATAAATACACTTATTTCTAAATATAACTTGTTATTCGTCCTTTTAAAAGAGTCTCTCTATCTTGACATGATGAGAAGATTAGGATAACTGACTTTGAATACCTTAACCTAAAAGAAACTCCCGTTTTACAACCGAAAAACATTGCCCAAGATTTATGTTCTATTTAAATAAATGTTAATGCATACATGCCTAATGTATTGAAGTAAATTTTACATAAATACGTATGTTTATGTAGACATAATAATCAACTGATTTATGAGAAAAAATATTTCTATTTTCAACCGGTCAAATTTTAATTAGTTATCTCTATACAACTTAGAAAAACAAAAACAAAAAAGATAATCCTTATAAATAATTGTCTGTACAAATTGTTTCGTATTTTAACTTGGCCAACTAAAATCAAATCTATTCTTATAATCAACCTAATTTGAGTGAATTAATGAATTCTCGAGTACTTACATTTTTTTTTACCGAAAGTATTTTCTCATCATGTGGATAAACAACAAATGATGCTAATATAATATTTAATTAAATTATTTAAGCTTAATATTGAAATTTGATGTATATTGTGTATATGGAAAAAAATTGTAAAAGAGAAAAAAATCAAACGAAATATTTATAGATGATAGGAATTAATCTTCTACAATCAATTGTCAACAACACCATTAATTGGAAAAATAAAATTTATTATTTATCAAATTTTCCAAGTAAGAAATTGTTTATAATTTAGATTAAATTAATTTAATTTCACAATATTTAACTCTAATTACAAAGAGAGGACGTATAAATGGATAACACTTTATCCATCCGTTTCTCTATTGTTTCGAATAGTAAAATTTTCTGTTTTATAAATTACTTTGCATAATATATAATATTGTTAACTAGTTTATTAACTCTATCCATCTATCCATTTATATATGGCAGTGTTAGATAATGCGAGTTTTAGCATTTCAAGTAGTTAGTAGCTTTTGACTCTTACAATAACATACTAAACTTATTTGGTAAACAAAAATTGAATAAAGCTTATATCATTTCAAAGTTAATTTATAGAAAACTGTTTGAAATAACTTTAAAATGAAACAGTTTTCAATAATTTGTTTATAAATTTTACTCTTTAAATTTAAAAAATTACAATAGTTTTCTCTAACTAATAAAGTCAATCATTTCTTTTTACCTTTATAATATATGATTAATTATGAATAAATTTAAAAAAAATATTGTATATCAGAATAAACAAAATGTGACATTAAATGATTGAATTTTCTGATTTTGAAATATTTATATATTTAATCATCCCAATTAATAAATATTGTATATTCTTTTTAGTTATTTTTCACATTTCAACTAGTTTAAAAAATAATTTTATCAAAGAGGTAAATTTTAATAATCTAAATACACATTTATAAGTTTCTAGCTACTTTTATAGTTACATGTTATAATTTCAAAATTACATACTACAAACTCATAATAACAATTTATAAGTTTATAACTACACACCACAAACTCACATGTATATGTTAGTTTTGCTGAACATAGAACTTGGTTATTTTTTAGTTTACCACCAACTATATAAATTATTAAGAGTTTTATTTTTTGCACATTTGATTTGATATTAATATCAATACATCATAAACACACAATATAATAGAGAACATTGGACGTCAAGTGAGTGCAGGAAACATATTTGTTTATTTTCATATTTATGTGTATGACTCAATTTTTCATTAAATATAATTAAAATAATTGTATTTATTTATTTTTAATATATTTGTTATTTAAATAAAATAGATTATATGATAGATTCATTAAAAATTAGAGATTTGTTATTACAATAGATATTATAATAATGAGAATTATGTCTTTTATTTTTTTTTAGTTTAAATTGTTCTTGATCATAGAATCATTTAGAATATAATATCAAGTACTAAATGAGATGAATATATATGATAGGATTTATTCAATAAACATTAATAAATCTCATGTTTTAAATTTCAAAGATGACGCATATATGGATATCATTATAAAACTTGACATCTTCCTCTGTAATCAAGAAAATACGCGGAGGTTATTAACTATTGTTTACACAAATTTTTATATTACTTGGTTTTTATTAATATTTATTTTTAAATTTTTTTATTAATTCTTATTTACACATATAATTATAAAGATAAATTAAACCTTCTTTTACTCATTTAAATAAAAAAAGGTATGAAAATTAGTAGCCCATATCCTCATTAATGGTTGACTTTTAAAGAAAAGGAAAGGCCTTGCACATGTTAGGTAGAGAAATTTGGGATAACGTTGTGGAAAAAAAATTATGATATAATACTTTAAATATAATGTAATAACGTTTTACCTTCTATTAACAATATAATAAAAAAAAACCCTTATGCTACATGTTACTTTCTCCTTCCCTCATGTCATATATCATTTTCTCATTCTCTCATGCCACATGTCACTTTCTCCTTCCCTCATGCCACATGTCACTTTCTCCTTGCCACATGTCACTTTCTCCTACTTTTTTATATATTATATATTTTATATGCTAATAATAATTTAATATTAATTAGTGATTGATTCATGTCGCTACCCACTAAAATTGAGTGTTTACAACATCTATGTTTTGTTATGTTAAAAAGTAATAGTCATTGAACATTAGATGAAATTGAAATCATTTTTCACATTCAAATTATTTTTTTACATTAATCTATCTATATAATTTAATGTTTACCATTAATCTAAGAATAATTGTACTTTTTCATCTTATCAAAGTTTTTTGACATTTTCCGCACTGAATTTTAATATTACAGTTCAGATTCTTTGATTTTTAATTTTTCTCTATTAACAACATTATAAAAAAAACTCCCTTATGCCACATGTCAATCTCTCCTTACATTTTTTCCTTCATGTCACATGTCACCTCCTCCTCACATTTTTTCCTTCCTACTTTTTATATATTTTATATGTTAATAATAATTTAATACTAATTGTAGAAAATTCAAATTAAAAATTATCAATTTATTTTTCTTATGTGCTTAAACATGCAAATACACAAGTAAGATGTATAT
>NC_032026.1:10911779-10916333 GCF_001865875.1 Lupinus angustifolius | reverse complement strand
TTTATATAGAGAATATAGAGGTGAGATATTATCCAATACAATTTGAATTTTATTTATTGAGTTATTTAAGAATCAAATATTTTCTATAATCACACTTTCAACAAATAAATGCTTATACAAACGCATTTATAATCGTTAATATTCTACATATACACTCAAAAATCAATATTAATATTGCACCTATATGAATGAGAAATATAATGTTTCAATACATGATTTATTAATATTATAAAATATATGTATATTATATTTGCATTATGCATAAACAAAGAAGCGACCCGTGCAAGTGCACGGGTACACTGCTAGTTAAATATAAAGATAAAATCAATAATTTACTTATTTACATTATTATATTATTGTAGAAGATTCTTTTCTATTACAAAGGACGATGATGTATTGTGATTTGTTATTGCCTATTTCATGAACTGGCGGAGAAGACAGCGATCACTAAAAAGGGTATAGAGTTGCTGATGGATCATCTATCTCAAATGATATTTCATTCAATATTTTAAGTCAATTAGAGTGTTTTATTTTATTACTTTTTATTTTTAATTTTTTTATTTTATCCATATATTAAAATATGATTGATTTGTAATAGAGAATGAAACACCATTATGAACACGTGATTCAGATCCACACAGTTTCTGACACTAGGTCATACTCTTTTTTTAGAATAGATAGTTTCTTATAGAGTCCAATATGGCATATAAAATATGTAATGATTCTGATTTTAATTTTTTGATAAAATAAATATAAAAATTATTAATTTTTTACATAGATGCTGACTTCTCTTTTTAGGTTGAGAATGCTAATTCAATTTCAACGTGATACTGAATAAGGAAAATTCTCAATTTCTTTTTTTAGTTCTTGTTGGTATGCGATCTTTTTTGGTAGAAAATATGCATTCTTTTGATTTTGACTACTATTATATAATAATCATGGACTAGAACATTTGAAAGAAATCCGATAATATTCATTGTATATTATATGATTATTATAATATGAATATAATATTCATGTATTATGTAGTTATCATTTATACATAATCATAGCATCATCCGCCATTATTTAATGAATTTTTTAAAGAATCGATAATGATTAAATATTAATAATAAACGATGTAATAATAATGTATAAAATGCATACTCGTCATATAATATTTATTTACTGTTGGTGCACATTATCTGCTATTTAATAACATTAATGCAATATTACTTTCTCGAGTACTCTTAATTTAAAAAAAAATCGTTGAGATAGTTGGTTAAGAATTATATAATACACACTAACAAAAATAAGGATATATACACTGGATTCATAAAATTAAGTATAATATTATTCTATTACAAAAAATAGATGTTTTGATAATAGTTTATTTCATTCCAAAATTTCGAATTTTCGATGATGAGGATATTTTTTATTTTATTATTAAACCCAACATGCAATATACTGAATAATGATGATGAGGTAATTTGTCATTTTAAATGTAATCTTATCTCTCTTTCCAAATTTCTATCAAACCAAACAAATAAAATGAAAACTTAACGCTCATTTCTCTTATTCTTTGCTCACTTTTATCTGGTAGCAAAGAATACAAAAGAGTTTAAAGGTGTTCTCTTTTATTTCCTTCTACCCATCTTCTTCCTCTAGTATCTCTCTTTCTATTTTTTTTTCTACAACTAAATATGGTTAAGTAAAGTCTCATGTTGCTTATAAATATAAGAAAAGGTGCAGCACAACTTTTCACTCAAGCTAAGCTTCTATTTTGTAGGTAACTTATAGCTTTTTCTGACTCAATCAATAAATTACTAGAGCACTCAGTAAATAAAAATTGAAAATAACTTAGATTTTTTTAAAAAGAGAAAAACTATATACAATAACAATATAAAAGTTTTACACATTTTCACGTTTAATGTATTTTGATATTTAAAGTTATAAATATATATTTAATAACCAGTCCAAGTCAAATAAGAGCAAAATATAAATGATGTTTAACTTTGACCTATTTTTGCTCTTATAAATATATTAATAACCTTATACATCAAAATACTTCATAACCTTATAAAAGTTGATACATTTAGTATTCATATTTTATATCTTTTAATGTTTAAGGATATGATTATGTAACAAGTAATTATCAAGGCAACTCATAAATAATATAAGAAGAAGAAGATGTATTAGATATAGAAGATGTATTAGATATAGCTCTTGAATATAAGAGATTCAAGGAAGGCTAGTTCAAGTACATGGAGGAATTTCTCACAGAAAAATAGGAAAGAAGGAATAAGGAAAGGAAGTTCCTTTTTGTAGAGGGAATAATCATCTCAATCTTCTCTGTCCAATCATTACATAATCATTTCATTTATTGTTTTTCCTTTTCACCTGCCTGCTTCTTCTTATGATTTCAGCATCCCTCTTGTTAGCCATGTGTCTATTGGTTATAAGCAATTCATCATTGCCTCTACTCTCAACAGAATTCTTGTTGTCCGTTTTCTCTTTCTTTCCATGTGTTACAATACTCCATTCTTCGAAATCAACCTTGTCCTCAAGGTTGAAATGTGGATAAGAAACTTGGAACTTGTCTAATATATCTTTTAATGTTTAAGGCTATGATTATAATTCAAAAACATATTAAGTAATATAAAATTTGATATAATTTGACTAATGTAACGCTCCGAAAAAATACTTCTGAAAAACATTGCGGAAAAATGGGTAAATTTTTTTTTTGAATTAGTGACATAAAATTGTTTCCTTTTTAACCCTTTCTTTTCCGAGACATTACTTTAAGTAACTCAAATGCGGAAAATCAACTTATCATCATCGAATGATAACTTAACCTGATTCACAATTTCCTGAATAACACAATGCATACAATCAGTTAAGTCATAATTAGTTCATATAAATCAGTCAACAAAGACGGAAACTACATCGCCACTAACATATACAAAATCCAAAAGAAACACAGCCCCCAGCCAACAACAAAAATGGGACATCGACGGGCCCACAAACTAACTCAAAAGATTCCAGGAATGCTGGACCCCTCACTCGGGTCCTCCTCCTCTTCTGAGTCAGACACGAGGTTGATCACCTCCACCGAGCTCTCTACATTTACGAGCTCAACGACCTCCTCCTCTTCCTCCTCCTCTTCCTCCACTTCATTATGCCATAACCTAGCGGCATAATTCGGAGGGGATGACATTCTCAAAACCGAAGTCTTCTTGCAGGGACCTCCTCCAAGAACCCGGCTCCTCTGGGCTCTACTAGATGACAGAGCATCCATACAATCCGGCCACGTCCGATGACCGTGGGAGGGAGCATTGCCATCACTCATGACCGACGGGTATCGAAGTCCATCCTCTGGAGACCTCAGCCTCCTTGGCGGCAAGGTGAAAGAAGTGTCAATTAGGTGTCGGGTTGAAGGATCATCATTGATGACCGGTTGCACACCATGTGCAACGACAGACCGCAGGGGCCTGTGTAGGTATATCTGTGCCTATCAGTATCCCATTGTCCCATCGGGGACATTGTGAAGTGATAACCTCGAATGTGGTTATTGCTGTGGTTGGCCATATGCATAGCAAATATATACAAAACAAGAACAATACAACAGAGAGAGTAAGACATCTAATGAACATAAATTTATTGTCGTCGTGGACTTACTCAGAATATCCCACTCAGAATCGTTATTTATAAGAGAATTACTAAGATGTATATCATTTTCCCAAAATTAATTGGGTAGCCCATATACTTGCTACTCTTATTGGACCTATGGCAAAAAAGACACGAAAAGCACACTCAGGAAGCTGCAAAAAATCCTCTCTTATCCTCATTCACCCCAACTAGGAGTGAAACATAGGTAGAGTTGAGATGAATTGAGATTTGTGCCTTACTCAATCCTGAATGTTAGTTGAGTCATTTTTTGAATCCAAACTCGATCCTAGACCCGAAGCTAATCCAACTCTAAATTTGATCGGGTCAGCCTTTAATCGATCCAACCTAGACCTGATTAAATACAATGCATAAATCATTTTATATAAAGTCTTTTCAATATTACTTATTATTATGAATATATAATTTAACATATAAAATGATATATGTGTATATATATACTGTTAATCATGTGTATATATATACTGTTAATCATGTATACATGATGAAAAAATTAAGAATCAACGATTCTTTCGACCAAAAAGGTGTCATGACTCAATATACAATTGAGTATACATATATACATACAAATATGATGAGCAAGTGACTATGACTCGGGTCAGGTTGGGTCATACTAGCTCCCTAACCAGTCCTAAATATTGTCTAAGTCTAATTTTTGAACCCAAAACTAACTATAGACTCGACCCTATTCGAATCCGATCATGACCGTACCATACCAGGTGAGCAGGTATTGTAACGCCCCGAAAAATACTTCTAAAAAACATTGCGGAAAAATGGGTAAAAAAATTTTTGGATAAAGAGATTGTATAAAATTGTTTCCTTTTTAAATCCTTCCTTTTCCGGGACATCACTTTAAGTAACTCAAATGCGGAAAATCAACTTATCGTT
>NC_032026.1:10911204-10911679 GCF_001865875.1 Lupinus angustifolius | reverse complement strand
ACTAGGGTTATTACATACTCAAACAATCAATCCAAATAGTCAATCACAATCACTGTCCCTCGCCCAAGTGAGGACCCTTCGCTCAAGTGAAAATTCAATCAACAATACCATTTTAAAATTGGGCATCTCTCGCTTAAGCAAGGCCCTCTCGCCCAAGCGACAATTCATCTTTAAATTTCAATTAAACTTAAGCCTTCTTCGCCCAAGCGAGGCCCCTTCTCGCTCAAGCGAGACATCATTAATATCCTGAAATTGTTTTTTTTTTCCGAAGTGAAACTTTTGCTCGCCCGGGCGAGGGATGAGCTCGCCCAAGCGAGAAAATTCTCAATTTTCATCGAAATACTGGGCATTTTTCGCTTAAGTGAGACCCTTGCTCGCCCAAGCGAGGCTTGCTCGCCCGAGCGAGGATTTGGCGTCCGGGCGAGGGAGTTACAGAACCAAAACTTCCCCTCGCCCAGTCCCTCGCCCAAGCGAG
>NC_032026.1:10909865-10911104 GCF_001865875.1 Lupinus angustifolius | reverse complement strand
TCGAGTATTATCGGCTAATACCCGATCGGATATTATAAATCGCCCGATCGTAATATCCGATTAGAATTTCGGATTTCGGCATTCCGAGTGAAAAATATTTAGAAAATAGGTATGAGTGTATTCAGGGTCTATATTGACTCGAAATGAAACTACGAAGCCAACGGTGTGATCGGAATTCGATTCCGAGTTACGGAACTCAGAAACCACTTTTTGAGCCGTATCGAGTGGATTTCGGCCCCGACAATGGTTCAGAACCGACTGTCTCCGAAAATTACCAAAAATTACCATAAAATAGGAAATAAAATTTCAAGACTAAAACTCAACTAGAGTTTCGTCTAATTCTTTACCGAAAATTCCCATAAATTCATTTTCGAATATATAATTAATAAAAATATTAATAAAATCTTATAATTCTAAATTGTAAAATTCGCGGTGTTACAGGTCACATGACCAAGCCTCTTACAGTCGGTCAATCGTCGTTCCGTGATATCATGTATCCTTACTAGGGTACCCCCTAGCTCACGACCTCAAGTCGGATACTTGCCCAACATGGCATAAACACAAACAATGCTTTCATACTTTTGTGGAGTCATGCTTCTCATCTAAGCCATGATCTCATTCCACAACCTTTATAACACACCCTACCCGGGTTCATTACATTGTTCACAACATCATCTTATTTCAATCTTTCTACACCGTCCCTCACCAAAGCAAGGACTAGTCGCCCAAGTGACATTTCATCTTTAAAGCTCAAATAAACTGAAGGCTTTCTCGCCCAGGCGAAAGTACTATCGCCCAAGCAAGGTCTCTTCTCGCTCAAGCGAGACCTCTCTCGCCCAAGCGAGATAGTTCTAGAAACTCATTAAAATCCTGGGCTTTCTCGCCCAAGCGAGACTTTGTCGTCCGGGCGAGGGAGTTCCAGAACCAAAACTTCCCCTCGCCCAGTCCCTCGCCCAAGCGAGACTGTGCTCGCCCAGGCGAGAATTTCTCGCCCAAGCGATAGGGACTTGGACAAAATACCAATTTTGCCTTTTTCGACAACCGAAACCCATTTAAACATGGTTTTCAAACACCTGCACCCAGAAATGTTTCCCAACAACATTCATATACAATATTCAACACATTTCATCAACAATCATATATATTCAAAAGCATTCAAACATACGAAATCTTGGGTTTCTTAAAATCCAAGTTAACTACAAAACCTTTGAGATGGTTTAGGAGATCCGGGTGTCATAT
>NC_032026.1:10873593-10909765 GCF_001865875.1 Lupinus angustifolius | reverse complement strand
AAACAAGGAGAAATGAGAGAAAAAGGTGAAGATAGATTCACCTTCTCCTTGCAAATTTGAAAATGAGAGAGAGTGAGACTGAAGTGTGAAGTGTGGAGTGTTTAATGAGGGAAGGGAAATCAGATTTCCCTCTAGGAAATCATTACAAAATCTCCTAGGGTGGCTAATGATGATTTCATAAGAGATTTGAGAAAGTGATGTGAGGTATGCTTTATGGAAAGCAAATTTCGCATCCCAACGCGGAATAACCACTTCGCGGATACGTGTGATAAACACACTCGAGTATTATCGGCCAATACTCGATCGGGTATTATAAATCGCCTGATCCTAATGTCCGATTAGAATTCCGGATTTCAGCATTCCGAGTGAAAAATATTTAGAAAATATGTATGAGTGTACTCAGGGTCCATCATGACTCGAAATGAAATTATGAAGCCAGTGGCGCGATCGGAATTCGATTCCGAGTTACGGAACTCAAAAACCACTTTTTGAGCCGTACCGGGTGAGATTCGGCCCCGACAGCGGTCCGAAACCGACTGTCTCCGAAAATCATGAAAATTTACCACCAAATTGGAAATAGAATTACAAGACTAAAACTGAACTAGAGTTTCGTGTAATTCTTTACCTAAAATTCCCAGAAATTCATTTGCGAAAATATAATTAATAACAATATTAATAAAATCTTATAATTCAAAATCGTAAAATTCGCGGTGTTACAACTAAAATAACTATTTTTAATCCACATCAATAATTGAATTAAAAACGAATGAAGTAATATGGTTGGTTGAAAAAATGGAGTAATATTGGAAAATGTAGTATAAATATGTATTGAATTTCTAAAACATCAAAATATATAGAACAAAAGAAGTATTAAAATTATTGTTGTACAAAATGACTTGGACCGACCACTCTGACTAGTTCAACCATGAATCAGACATATGATTAGTCTGAATCTCTCATCTAATTGGTTTTATATCAAAGTCGTGATTACTTATTCATCCTCATCAATTTAAGTGTAAAATTAGTAACTTGGATGATCAGAGCATTTGAAATGATCGAGTCGATTAAAAAATATTTTAAAAAAATAACTAAAACTACCATGTTTTGAGATGTAAAAATCAAGTGTTTTAATTTACTTATAATTATGTTTGTCATTTGTTAAGATATGTTCTAGAAAAACCTTAAATTAGTTGTTTGATTAAATTTTAAACTTATTTGTACACTTTTATTGTAATTAAAGTATAAAACTTATGTTGTTTTATAATATTTTCAACTTGTTTATTACATTTGTAGCTGTGATTGATTATTTAATTATTAGGTAGAGTGATGTTTTTAATCTAGAATATAGAATTATTAATTAATGTTAGTTAGTATAATGAATATTTTAGTAAATTTATTGTAAATCGAGTCAATCAGTTTCACCATTGACCCACTTGGCCAACTAGTAACTCATTACTCAAGTGTCCTAATAACACTAATTAAAATTCAAAATTTTTAATGTATCAAGATGCCTTTGTCATGTTGGGTTCCATAATTATTGTTATATGGACAATGATTTTCAAGATCCTTACACATAATATATTCATTTTTATTTAAATATCTTTTGAGGTTGTATTACATAAATTATAAGAAATATAATTAATATACCTATTTGTATTAAATTTATGTAATATTTTACTAGTTTATATTCTATAATAATTATTATAGCTAAGAAAATTACACTGTACCTGTTGGTGGACCGGACCCTATACCAATAACGTATAATTACACTCACGATGTAATACAAGAGTCAAAAGTGGTAAAAAAGTGTGTGACTCTATTTTAAGCTTAAAAAAATACTAAAGTAAATTACCTTAATGTCTTATGAGAGATACTAAAGTAAATACTAAACTAAAGTAAATCATCCTTAATTATTTACATGTATTATACTGAATATCCCTATAAGAGAGATAAGCGTAATTTCTATAAAAAAATGGTGACGAATTAAATGTAATTAAGTTAAATAAAATATATTATATTGTGAAGATAAATCTAAATAGTATAACAACTAATGTCTATTTATTATTTTAGTTAGTCACAATATAATATAAGAGTAATTTAAATATCTTCTTAAAATTATTGGTGCAGTTTGTAACGAACCAAAAATAATAAATATAGATTAACTCTTATATTATTTGAATTTATATTCACAATATACCATATTTTGTTTAACTTAATTACACTTGTCACAATTTTTTGTTTAAGAAATTACACTTATCTATCTTATAGGGATATACCATATAATTAGGGATAATTTGTATATGTTTAAAATATGAATGAATGCTTTCTGAAATTTCACAAAAACTCAGGAGATATTAGTATAATTTACTCAAAATACTATTGTGGAAGATTGAACAAAACACCATTACATTTGTTTATACTTTTGAAACATGGTCAATCATCAAGGTACATAATTTACTTTGTAAATGACATCAATAAAAATATTTATTACATTATTTATTAGTTGTTCAACATTAATCTTACTATAATAAAGAGATAAAAAGGTAGGATATATAAATATTGTCCAGTTAGGAATAAGGAATAGAAGATAAAGAATAATATATTATATAAATATAAAGGGATAAAGATGCAAAAGTATTATATTATTATCATGATATTTTACTATAAACATTATTATAACTATAACCATATTAATCAAAAGTTAAAAGGAAAATAATATTATAATATAATATATGAGATATTACTTGGTAAATTATTATCAATATGATAAATACTCATAAAATATGTTTAATGCAAATTCTCATGTAGGTACTTCTAAAATTATAAATAATTTAATAATGATATTTCTAACTCAAAATATATTCAAAATACTGTTTAATATAAAAATCCACTTTTTAAAAGATATACTTGGTTATGAGATAACCAATAAAAATAACTTATTTTTAAAATAATAATAATCATAAAATTATAGGAAAATCATTCAAAAGACATAATACTCATCCAAAAATCTCAAGATAACTCTACAAAAAAATTCAGCTTTTCACTCACACATAAAAAAAATATAAAATTGTGGGTGTTACATAAAATATATCTAAGGAAAATTCAAGTAATTGAATAAGTGTAATTTATATATTCAATTTTTGTCATTTATACTTCTATACTACTATATAAAACTCAAACTTTTTAAAATGGATATAGATGTAATTTTAAAAACTGTTATAGTATGAAATTCAATATAATTCAATGCAATACTAAATTTGTAAGTATTTAATGTCCACATGTAAAAATTGTTTTGATTTAGATGCAAATAAATATTAAAAATAGTTAAATTTAATACGTATGAACATAAATTAAAATAAATTATTATCTTGTTTTTGTTTCCCACAGGTATCATCGCATTGGAGGCAATCATGTCCGAACCGGGAGCATCCACAAATGTATTAGGCTAACTCTTCCAGCAAATATGTTTTCCATATCGTATTTTATATCAAAAATAAAAATTCACAACTAAAATAATATTAATATATATATCTATACTCCACCTAATACAATTTACGATATCTTCTTCTCATTTTCCCACTCTTTTTCTCTAAATCGTTTAAAAGAGGTGTTGAAAACACATTTTCTATGATAAAAAATTTGACCCGTTAATACACATAAAAATACCATACTGGCCAGAATAAAATTTGCATTGGACCGCACCCATCGAAAGATTCTTAGACCATCCATAGTTGACTGCACAATTATTTTTAGAGTGCAACCAGATGTTGTTTTCTAATAAGTCCATATTTCTGGTACTAATGGACTCATCCAACTTGTACAAATTTTGAATTAGATTTCTCATGAATGTCAATTTTGGCCCTCTAATAACATTTTTTCCCGGTGATCATAGAGAGCTTGGAAGCCCTAGAAAGGAACAGAAGCTAGAATTTCATGCCCCAATGATAAACATAGGAGGCAATATCTAACATCAAATGAAACTGAGAAAAAGTTAGGTAACTTATTAAACACTCTTCTCCATATCTAAACTCATTGTGTTTTATTAAGGTATCAACGATTAAATTAGCTTCTCTCATTACATGGGCTCAAACTACATTTGAGCAAACATTCAAGTGTAGGCAAATATGATTATCAATCATTAAAACCATATCATAATTGGAACACGATTATGGAATTATAAATCAAATGATCTGAATATATACTATATTTATATCAATGATGAATCACACCAATAGTTTCAATGTTTCATCCAACAATTATAATATAAATTATTGTGATAAATGACTCTTCAATATCAATTTACTCATATTTTCACCTATATATATACCAATAATTTTCTATTTAATTTTTTTATACTACTTCAAAATTTAAAAATACATTTCAACAAAAAATTAAATTTTAAGTCAATTTCAAATTTCTAATTATACATCATTCACTATGACAAATATCAAAATAAACAACGTTCATTCAACAACATAATTTTGAACGACGCTGTTGAAAACGAGACAGAAGAACATCAACAACACATACTAAAGCAAACACTGTCAATGTGTATAAATTCAATAACGCAATCTTGACACAACGATGTTGAACATCAATAACGTTAGCGCTGACTTGAATGAGTTATGTTTAACATCGTATTTGATAGAAAGCGCTGTTAATGTTAATCAATTCCACAATGCATAAATAAGAAAGTGTCGTTGAAGATGACATAGTAACAACGCTTTCTTAATCATGCACTGTTGATTTTATACGACTTTTTAAGTGGTTATGTGTCTCTTCGTTTGTTGAAATATTAATGGTTGAGTGATTATGCGTCTCTTTGTTTGTTTAAATATTAATGGTTGAGTGATTATGCGTCTCCTCGTTTGTTGAAATATTAATGGTTGTTCATCAATAAATATTGTGGTTCACTTCATCTTCTATTTCATCAGTAAGAGTATGTGTTTCTATAGGAGTATGTTTACGAAGATAGGAGAAAGAAAACACAAAGTAACCAAAAAGAGAGCACACAACAGATTTCAACAACTTGAAGTGTTAAAAGTGTTAAAGTTGTGTTTCTGTTTCATAATCATGCCGAGGAGGTCTTTAACCCCTTTTGATTTGGCAAAAGGATCGAGATTTCAGAAGAAAAGTGACTGTTATACAAGATTTGCATTAGATAAAGATTTAATCTACAAATTATTTAGTTCATTCATCTACCAAGTCTTTCAGATCATTAATTTCCTTCATTGTAATATACCAAATCAAGATTTCAAAAGGAAATTAAAGTGACTGTTATATAAGATTTGTGTGCATAAGATGAAAAATTATTTTGTAAATTATTTAGTTCATTGATTTTCTTCATTCAATCAGTTCATTAATTTCCTTCATTGTAACATACCAAATCAATATTTCAAAAGGAAATTAAAGTGACTGTTATACAAGATTTGTGTGCATAAGATGAAGAATTAATTTGTAAATTATTTAGTTCATTGATTTTCTTCATTGGATTAGTTCATTAATTTCCTTCATTGAAATCTTATCAAGGTGGTCATTAACATCTTTTGATTTACAAAAAGGGCTCAGATTTCAAAAGGAAAGTAACTATTAAACAAAATTTACATAAGATGAATATTTAATCTGGAGATTATTTAGTTCATTAATTTCTCTCATTCAGGTCATAATTTCTTTCATTGAAATCTTATAAGGAGATCTTTAACATCTTTTGATTTTCAAAAAAGGACCCAGATTTTAGAAGAAAAATGACTGTTATACATGATTTATGTGAGATGAATAATTAATTTGCAAATCATTTAGTTCATTGATTCTCTTCATTCGGTTCATTATAATCTACCAAATCATTTAGTTCTTTATAGTGTATTTTGCCTCTTTGAATGAAAAATTAACAATTATTTTGGATATTAATTTCTATATTTTTTTGTTATTTATTTGAATGATTATTTTATTTAATATTTTTGCAGTTCCATATTAGTAAACAAAATAAAAAAATTAACAAAACTTAATAAACACAAAAAAAAAATTAACAAAACTTAATGTTTAATATTTTTGCAGTTTCATATTAATAAATACAATAATATGGTAATCTATTTCATGACAACTTTATGTTAATTAATGTATATTCATATTTTATATAATTTTTATTTAAAAACATATGCATTTCATAGAGTATTAACTAGTATATATACCTATGTACTTTTATTTTTATCTACTTAGAATGTTTATAATTGAGTGGGACGTTAACAACATAGCTTTTATTCTATGAATAACTTAAACTCGGTCTTTGCTTAAGTGACAATAACATATATGAACCTACTATCCGTTGATAAAGTAATTTTTAATTTAAATGAAAGAGTAAAGACTTAGTTCAATGTTGAAAAAAGTAAGGGATGAGAAGAATAAATAATCATTTGATCCTTAAGTTACAAATGTTTCACCCTTAGTCATTCTTTCATTTTCTTTACTTTTATGTTCTCTTTGATTGAAGAGAAGAAAGTAGAAAGAGAGAAATATGGTAAAATGAGAAAAGGAGATGATAAATAGGATGAAAAGAGAAAAAATATGGTGAAAATAGAAAAAGAAATGAGAAATATAGTAAATTTTTCTGCAATTTGGTTTTAGAAAAAAAGAAATAAATAATAAGAGAAATATCTCTTTCACTTTCTAGTATTTTCTCTCCACATGAGAGAAAAACAAATCTCATGTATCCTATATATTTTTATCTCTCTTCTCATACTCTCTCCTTAAACCAAAGGAGAGTAATAGACTATTTCTCGTTAACTTCTATTCCCCCTCTCTTTCTATTATACGAAATGCAACATTAAAAGTCGTTTGGTAGATAAAATAAGAGAGTGTTATCCTCATATAATATAGAGTTTGATGGTACAACAAGGTATGGCCTATCATATTCTACTCACATAGTACATTTTCTATTATATGAGTTACAAATAAGTAAGATATGACTATACATAGTTTCTCTGTACTCTTACACTTGAATAACATTGTTATTATAGCCACTACCACCACCACACCCACATTAATGACATCGTTATTTGGTGTGCACCAAATAGTAGATATGGTAAAATCTTATATCATATTCACTTTATTCTTTATCTTATATTTATCATATTGTAATTACCAAATGTGTTCTTACGTTATGCTTAAGGGAATCTATAGATACAGATTTACTCTTTAACAAAATTATTAGTAACTAGAATTGATCTCTCAATCATTAGTGCTGAGTTCGTCACTCTCGATCATTAATATACCACCTATTAGTGACACTCAAGGGAGAATGAGGAAAGGGGCATGTAATAATTTAAGAGAAAAATATATATGTATTGACATTGTCATTGTATTGTCCATCATTAATATTTAATTATTGTTGATTTTTCAAAAAAAGTAATCCAAATGAACGATAAATGATGTAGTGTATGTGTATAAATTTTTACACTGACGATGTATAGAATTTATACTTATATTTTAAATGATAAGTACAATAACAAAAATAATTTTCCAATTATGAAAGTTGAAGAGATTGTACGCATACTTCTTTTCACCATAGTCAAAAGGTCACTGCCTTTTCATGTTGTGTGGTTTGGGTATCTCTTAAAATTTCGACAATTATTAGTGATTCAAAATACATTAAGAGAATTTTTTATTAATAACGAACACACAAATAGTAGTATAAGTAATAAAGATGACATAGGACCAAGACAAGATGCCATCGGCCACTGGCCTTTTTCGAATTTTTTTATGAATAACGAGCAAACAAAAAAATTAGTATGAAATTAACTCATTTCAGAATACGTAATTGTATTTCTCAATAAGTGTCACTCACAGTAATTAAATACTTAACGTTTTGATCATTTTTTAAGATTTAGTGGGATATTACACTACTAAACTAATACATTGTAATGTATGAACTTTTTTGGGAACTAATTAATTTAAGTTGAGTAGGAGAATAATATAATTTAAAATAAAAAGTACTTTAACATAAACTTTCTTATTTTGGATTCAATAAACAACACCTTAATTCATTCGATAATGAAAACTTGATATTATGTACTCTGTTAAGAAAGTACTTAAATATATTATTGGCTCAACTTGGATGAGTAATGGTTAGGATGATGTTATGGAGTTGAGGAGCCCACCAAAGAATGAAGATCACTTATTACAAGTTAGCATCCTTAATCTTATCTTGCCAAATAATATAGTGCTACACAAGAACCTTTGTAATGAGTAATGTTTTACTGACTTAGACTTGTTAAATGTGAGGTGAAATTTTAAATGATGTGGCTCTATGCTATTAGGCGGGACATGGTTAGAGACGACAACTTGAGACAACCAATCTTCATTCCCCATCAAGAACTTCAACTCTTTACTGGTAGTAGCTTGATCTTTCTGAGTGACCAAGAAAGTGATGGTGTATTTTGAAAGACATCTATAGTGTTTTAAATTGTAATTTTATTCATGTTTTATTTACCACAATTGTAAAAAATTGGAGAAAATGTACTTAATTTGATCACAATACTATTGTAGAGACCCCATTTAAAAGTACAACATCCAACTATGTGGTTGGGTTACTTAGAAACGACCATTATTAGTGTTAATAAATAATACCATTATGAGTCATACATTTAGATTTGACTTGCTTACCATTTTAATATGTCATTCAAAAAGTTAAGAATTTGATAAGAACAATACTTATTGGAAGAGGTAGTCATGCTTTTAAAAAAATTTAATTCCTTATTCAAAAAAGGTAAAAAGATACAGTTAGTAGTACTAAAAAAATATATTAGGCTCCCCGATAACTTGATCAACTTGTAATACACTACATTCACAACTTTATACTCAGATCCACTCCAATCCAAATGTAATTTGGTTACATAATTTTGTTTCAATAAGAACGATTGAATAACAATAGATTACTATTGTAAGAATTAGTTCTACAAGCTTTCTCATGAAACCGTAAAAGATTTTACTTATATATTTTTATTCGGAGTATATTCATCGTAGTACAATGACAAACAGCAGCATTCAAAGATTTAACTTGTGAAATTTATTTTTCTGTACTTTATTAATACCCAGCACAGCTCTGAAAAATCTGTCAATGGCCCAAATAGGAGCCTCGGGCCCATTGGGATTTTCAAAGTCCAATCAATAAGATACTTCTCAAATGCCTCTCGGGTAAGCTCTTTCCTACCAGATATTGAAGTGTCTATACTCTATTAATAAGATACAATAAATCTAAATAAATTCTTCCTAAGCTCTCAGGTGTATTATAGAGGCGAAAGAATTAAGTTATTTCAAGAAAACAGACTGTCAAACATAAACAATAAAAACCATCGAATTTAAATAAGTAGGCGTAAATGTAGTCCATATTGTTGGCTAGTACTACTAAGTCATTTATCCAACATTTTTGCTGTTGAGTGTGATCACAAAGGAGGAGAGAGAATAAATACAAAATTCATATATCATAGTAAATATATGAAAAATAGCCGACGATCTTAATTTATGGAAAACTATAATAAATTATAATATAATATATAAAAATGGAGAATACATTCGCCATTATGGTAAGTGTTAGTTTTCAATTTTGATTACTTTGATTGATTGTTTGGTCAGGGTGGATAATATAAACTATTAAAAATGTTCAAACAAATACTTTATCTAATCATATTTATAATAACTTATTCATTCTAAGAAAATTCAAGGGTTTGAATTATTAGATTCTCCTAAAATGAATGGTTAAGATATAAAATAAGTTTTTTTAACTTACTATTAGAGTAAGTATATCCTCTCTTTGATAGAAATATACATTAGTCCTTTTTATAAGATAATTTATATATTTTATACACCATTTATTGTTTTTCCATCTTATTTATCCTTTTTTTAATTAAGGAGAAACAATAAGTTTTTGAAATAGGTAATAAAAATATAATGTTATAATCTGCTTTAAAAAAATCCCTGTAATATAGTTAAGGACTTATAATAGGGAGTGGGGTATATTATTATGTTAAAGAGAGGCTCATTGCAGAGCTAAAAATTCACAATGGAACACATCTTCTATCTCATGATATCTATCATTCCATTTATCATGAGTTAAAATTGATTACAAAAATACTTAATAATTATATTTTTAATTTAAATATTTTTTTTAATAGAAGATTTTTGATGTGCTCCCAAGAAACATTCATTGACAATCTTAAAAACTAATCATAACCCAACCGTTCAACTGAAGTGAAAATGACATGCGCGTTATTGATATTGGTTTCTTAATAAGCATTTACAACAAGTCGAAGCCTATGGAACTGTGAAAGCCCAGAATAAGCACACCAGTGTAATGCATAATGCATAATGCACAATTCTCCATCCATCGGATACTGTTGATGCTATATTACATCTATAAAACAATCTTTGAACTGTGAACTAAATAATAATGCTTGGCACACATACCAGGCGAGATGAAGAAAAAGAGCAGCCACAATACAGAATGATAGATGTATTCAGCGTTATCGTGGAAAGTGAAGATGTTGTTTCAGATATTTAAACTTGTGATTTTCAAGTCACAAAGTACCAAACTTGAGACTCAATTCGAATGTGAGGTATAAATATGTCATTAGCATTATTTCATCCCAAATGCCTAATTGGTTCACACAGTCACATGTTTCCTATTCTGTAATTGATTCAGTCACATGTTTCCACTCTACACAAAACCCAGATTTAGTAACTAGCAGTTTCACCATGTTATTTTACAACTCAAAATCAAACAGTAATTGAACAAAAGAAGATTAAACAAAAGGGTAATGATGTTGGTTTAACTTGTCCTCTCATCATGAGTTCCCTGGCAACATGCATGTGAACAATTGGCATGTGTACCTGTGTACATTACTACATTCTACATTAACAACTAGGAAGCTACCAATAAAGTATTGGTCTAGTGGTGTAAGACCATATTTGATCCACAGGATGACCAAAAGATCAAGGTTCGATTCCTGGGAACTACATTTGTTGGGAGGGGTAGTCATGCACCCAAAAATGATTAATTCCTTATCCAAAATGGTGAGAGGATACCCTTGGTAGTATAAAAAAACTAGGAAGCTGCTATCACAAAAGGACACATCATCTTGCTAAGAGACAAAGCAATACAGAGGGAAACTTCACCTATCACTATCTCCTTTGCATATAATGCTGCATAGAGAAAAGGTAGGTTGGCACTACTCACATAGTCACATGTTTACCAAGGATTGATGTTTCCTCCATGTGGCCACACACAATTAACAAATGCATATGCAATATAATATTTTTGCAACACTTCCAAACAGAAACTGAGATGAATATCTGTAATCAGTAATTACATTAATTTTTTGTCATATAATACTACTACAATTCTTTCCTTCTTTGGTACAAACTACCATAGCTGAAGGCAAACAACAATGGTAGAGTATCCTCAAGAAAATCTACAACAAAGATTTTATGGTGTCACTACATCTGGTTCCAATCTCAACACAAACCTATGCTACTCTTGTCATGGGCAAGGGAAATGAAATAAGATAGAGAACATAATAAGAAGGGGAAAACAAATTAGCAAAACTTGTAATACTTACGAAAATATACAGTTAAAAATGAAAGGAAAAAATAAAATACATTCACGAGTGCCAGATTCCACTCAGCATACTGCGGAACCGGTTTGCGGTTAGCTTCTTTACAAGTCTCTTGGCATCAGAAGAAACTTCAGCCTCTGCAAGTTTTTCTATGTTTTTGGCATAACTAGAACTAACAATCTTTTTCCTCCCACTGGTGCAATTTGTTAATGACATTAAGATAGAGATTAAGAACTTGTTGTTACCTGAATTTCCCTCCTCTGGGTCAAGCAATTGCAGAATAAGGGCAATATTATGGTCATCTTGCACAAATCTCTTTCTATTTTTAGGTACCATAACCATGCCAGAGAGTGCTTCGGCTGCCATTTCTCGAACTTCAAATGATTTTGCATTTAGAAACTTAACAAGGTCAGCCATAAAGCCGGCATCACCCATTGCTTTCTTAGCCTCCTCTGATGTTCCACACAATCTAAAAGCCACTTTCAGAGCCAACTCTTGCATTGAAACTTCACCATTTCTAACATAATATAACAGCTGATCGACAAAACCATAACTCATCAAAATACTTACACAAGTGGATGAAGAAAAACACAAATTCTCAATAGCCCTTATTGCTATCTCCCTTGTCTTAGAAGAATAACTCAATTTAGGTTCCAATACACTCAACAAAGCACGACTTCCACCTTCTCTAATCACCATTTCCCGAACCAGCTCATCACCATAGCTAATAGTCTGAATGAACCCTATTGAATTCACCAGAATTACTTCCTCATTGGACCTCAGAAGCCTAATAAAAGTGGACACAACACTCTCCTCAACCATAAACCTCTTTATCTCTTCGACACCAACAAGATTCCTCAACACCCCACAAGCAAAACCAACCAAATCCCTTTTACAATCTTCACCACAAATCCTCAGCAAAGCAGTGACACCTCCATGAGCCGAAATACACCAAGCATTATCCGAATTCTCAGTCAATTTCATCAAACAACTCGCAGCACCAACCTTCCCTGCCTCACTCCCACAATCCAAAACCCTCACCAAAGGAGCAATAACCCCAGCAGCAACCAAAATCCCTTTATATGAATCGAAACCCGCAATAACAGAAACAACCTTAGCACTCTCTTCTTGAATTCCCACCTCATTGGAACTTAAAAACCCCACCAAAACATGAACAACATCACCCACATCAACAATCACTTTAACATACTTCTCATCCTCAACGACAACATCATAAAGATTTATCAAAGCTTGCTTCTTCATACCCAAATCACCAATCTTCATTCTACTCAACAAGTCCCTTATGTAAAACCTCATATCCTCTTTAGAAGCACCAAGATTCGGTTTTGACACAACAAGTGCATACCCATTTGACCAAATACCCTTCTTGTAAATCTCAGTTAGCTTCTTAACATGGTTATCAAACTTTGCAAAAATCACATCCAAATCACTCTGCATAAGAAGCTTCCCACTGTAAGAATGATCGACGCACCGTTTCGCGAGATCGTAGCACTCGCTTGTTGTAGCCAATATCGAAAGGACCACGCCGGAGAGTGATGGATTCTCGCCGGAATCGAAGTTCTCGGCGGCGATGAGGCCGGAGTAAAGCTCCTCCAGTTTGTTACGAATGTGTTGCCATTTTCCGGCGAAGACACGGACGGAGTGAGAGAGGGGGATCAAAGAGGAGATGAACTCGATGGTTTGCCGGAGGTTGGAGATTCCGGTGGGTTGTTCTGGCGAGCTGTGAAAGGGTTTAGATTCTCCGGTGAAGTCTTCTTCGCCCATCTTTTAACGATTAGTATTTTTGGCGCAAACCCATTTTCCGGTGGAGAAAAACGAATATTCCGGCGAGAGATAAATGTAGTTTGGGAGAGTTTGGAATCTGAGTAACAAGAGAGAGAGAGTGTTTCTGAAGATCTCTAGATTGTGTTGCAGCGGATACACAAATAGAATACATAATGCATTTACAGTTATACCCTTTCAAAGTTAATTGTACAATGATGACGTGTACTGCTGGAAACAAATCACACATCATCTCCTCTTATCCTTCAAATAATTTAAATATATGTTAAGTTGAGCCACTCATTTCATAACTAATTAATTTTGAAATAATATATTATGATAGTATAATCCACTTTCTTTCTTATTATTATGATTAAAAGATATTATTTAATTATCAGTAAAACTTACACATAATCTATTCAAACTCATAGGCATGGTTTGAATAATTATAAAACTATTTCTCTCATTGTCAATTGATTTTGAGATGAAATCCGACCTATCAAAGACAATTTTGTAATTATGTTGGGTGTAGAGCAACTTATCCTGTTGGAAGTTGGAGATAACTTAGAAGACAACATAGGCCCTGAGAGCTCTATGAGTAGCTGTTTGCATGTGGAATTATATTGGTGGTTGTTCTAAAGATGGTTTTGTCGTTATGTATATTGGAACATAAAATTCTTCAACATAGGACAGGGATGGAAGTAAATTATGAATCAACAATGAAAAGGTAAGGAACAAGCAATGGGTGCACTATAAAACTTCATGCTTATACTAATATATATATTTTGTCACAATAATGGTAGTTTTCAGTTAACAGTTATTTAGTACTAGGAACAATTAGTTAACTGTTACTCTTGCATTAAAAAACATAATAAAAGGCCTTCTTTTCCTTTCTCTAATTAAAAGTTTATTCTACCGAATGTATTATTTAAGGATACTAAAATGTTATTTTTAATAAATGTCACTTTCATAAATGAATTTTTACTCTTTTAATTTTTTCTTTGGAATCTAGTGTGACCTTATATTACTTGACCAACGCTTTATTGGTAAAATTGACATAATTAAAGAAATAGAAAGTTTGAGCTGAGGAGGATAGAGTTTGTAAATTTGGATTTGATGTCTTAGTACTTAATTAACAATGAACTATTTGCCAAAAGGAAAGAAAAAATGAATTAAAATCTGATCCTATGTTTTTACTTGCTAAAGGACTCAAATCTTCATAGTATAAAAAAATGATGCAACTTCTGTTTAAGAAGTTTTTGAAGTGTCAATCCAAATTAAATCAACCAAATCACTTAACCAAATCAACCAAATTAATAAATAATTTGGAGTGTCAATTATCTAAAAACTCCTAACCTAATCAAATAAAATGAGTGACACTTTCTGTGATAAAGTTTTAGCTTTAAAGTAATTAATGGGGCTTACTATGTTGCTATCTCACTCTACACTTCCGATAATAATATATCTCCATGACTTCAAATTAAGTTCTCAATAATAATTGCGATTATAAATCATAAAATTTTAGGAGTCTTTACAATTATAGTGTGATCATTAATTGCAACCAAATTGGCCATGCCCTTTTGCAATTTTGGGCCATTATAGTACAACATAGCTATAATGATGATAGCATCCCTAATTGAAAAACATGATTTCCATATTGAAGTTGTTTCTACTGCATTAAACATAAGGTTGATGACTGAATATAAGAATGCTATTTATTTATATTACATACTGCTTTAATGTTAGCAACTGGTTAATTGCAATTCAATCTGAGGCCCCTAGGAAACAAGCAATGATACTGCTATTAGAGTTGAAGTCCTGTAGTGGATTAGATATTAGAGGATCCAACAAGTAGTATTAGAACTAATGATTCAGCTGTATATGGTGGACTTAAGGGGAATCATACCAATAAGTATATGATTGTTAGGTAAGTACGAAGTCCAAATTGAATATGAGAGGATGACCTAAAAACTTTTAAGATAAGTGGAAAATGCTTATAAAATTATTATCTCGAGGGTTCAGTTCAAGATTTGATGTCTCACAGCAGCTTTTCATATTCTAATAATAATAATGAAACTCTTAGGGACTAGAGGCTCTCGGACAAGTAAAATTATTCTAAGTTCTTTTATGACAAATAGGATTATGAGCAAAACAGAGAGGGGTGAACTAGTGCCCCAAGAATAGATGGACCACGCCTTAATGAGGACAAGTACAGTGCTTTTGATTACATGAACAAAAGAAAATGGTGGTAGCTTTCAATTACCTTGGAATGGTGAAAACAGGGAAAAATATATCTAGACACGTCTCTTTCACATAACTTTTGTTTAGGTGCTAGAATTTAAGTATAGAAGGGCAAAAAATGAGTCTAGACCAAATATAATTAAACACTAGTAACATTGTTGAAATGACATAGATATGCAGCACACACCCCACCATGTGAAACCCTTCTTTGTTAGATGCCTTGAGCAAGCAATGACCTTTTGAACAAGAAGTGGGGAATATCAACAATCACTTAACTAATTTAGAGAAAGTTGCTTTTTTTTTACCAACACTTTTTGTGGGTTGTGACTTGTGATAAACGTATACAACAGTAAAGAAGAGTCCACCAAAAGCCAAAGGGGAAGCACTACCATACATGCATTTCCACTATAGAATATTTTGCTATGAAAATCTTAGCCACATGATGTGCTTCAAATTAAATGGTGCATATATCTTAAGACAATTTTGTTTTTCGCACGTCAAAAATTGGACCCCACTTTTACATCAATGACCGTGTAATAATTCACCAATATTACTAGATAATATACATTGATCGTACATTATAGATTTAATTATATCATGTAGTGGTAATTAATCATTATCAATAGTCAATTAAGGTAATATATTTTTCATTCTTAAGAACTCTGCATTGTTTCAAGAGGCAAAGGTGGGTTCACGAGAGTTCATGAATACAAGAGGCAAATGAGGGTAATTCACGAGAGAGCATGAATAGAAGGCATAAACGGTAGTATCCAAAGCCCAAGCTAAAAGCAAAAGTTTAAAGCTGGACATGTAAAGACAATGCCAAATAAAAAGCATTAATATATTGATCATATTCCAACTAAGAAGATGAACTTTCCCATAATTTATGGGGGTTAGTTAGGAAAATATGGATCAAGGTGCACCTTTTAAAACCAAAATGTTAAGAGTTTGATTTCTCGGAGCTAACACTTATTGAGATGAACATTCACATAACCAAAATGAATTAGTTCCTCACAAAAAAAATATGAGGGAATTCGTAGTACCAAACAAAAAACTTTGATAAGAAACAATCAATGAGATACTAGTACTAGGTAAAAGCTTGGTGAATAATTTTTTCTCAAACACAGTTAGATTAACATTCAAAATACCCATTATTCTACTAGTCACGGATACTGATTTTACATAATGTGACCACGCTTTAATTTAGACCAAACCTTAGGGTTAATATCTTTACATGATCCAAAGCAATTCAGCTAGGTGATTAAGTCATTGTGCAAAGCTAAGTAACTTCACATCATAGGGCTAACTTGCTAGTTGGACCCAAAAAATTCATTTGGAATAAAAATTATGACATATAATGTTCCCCATGTATAATTGAGAGTTGCAGTTCTTCACATGCCTTAATTCAGGGGTCAGCGACCCTTTATCATGCAAGTATGCCACTATCTCATAGAAGCAATGTGGGGTCTTTTGTTCTAATTAATTTCTGTTTCATTTTATATCTATGCACTCCTAAGTTATTTTATATTAAGCTAATTAAATGAATCTAAGCATAATTCAATTTTAGCTGCTTAAGACTTCTACCACTTGTCACAAGTTTATGTAGTAATCATGATCATTTTCATCACTTTGGTCACAAATTTACTGTTGAAACGATCAAGGGTATTTGCCTAACCCTTCTCCATTTGAGTACAAAAACACCGTGATATTTTTGTTTTTTATTGTTTATATGTTAGGTGAAATATGTCATTCACATATATGGAAAAGCCATGCCATGCTACCTTTGAGTAGGGAAGAAGCATATTTAAAGACAGTAAAAAAAAGTCTCAAAATGTCTTAGCTTTTAAGAGAAAAGTACATATATAAACTATTATATTGTGTTCATAATCTCAAGTAAGGAGCAAGATGATTCCTAACCAACTAATATACCAAATTGGGAAACAACAATACTAGTGGAGATTGCTTGGTATGGCTATACCGCTATATGGATCAATTTGGTATTATATTTTTATAATACTAACAGTGTTACATTATCATTCCACCTATGATTGAAGATGGGTTATCTAGAATAGGCTAATTATTATCGTTATGAATATGCATGTATTAGGGTTTAAGAAATCAAACCTTTTCCTTAACCGTGTTTCTAAATGATTTATATTATATATCACTTATGCCATTGCCACCAATACAATTGAGTTATTGACGAAACCTTGGTAGGAAAATGATGGTCAATAAACCAACCACGCTAAGCATATATCAACTCTTGTTTGGTATTTGGTATTACAGTTTCTGTGTTCTATATATCACTTTCCAATTGGTCATTGCTTAACAGACTTTATTATTTTTAACATTTCAATTGAGGGTAAAAAAGGCAATTGGGCACTTTAACCATGAAATGGATCAGCATGCATTTTTATATTTCAGTTGCTCAAAGTTTGTAGGCTCTTAATTACATTTGTGAGCAAACCAAATATTTTATAGAACTTTTAGGCCTACAACATTCTTTGTTAACTATATGTATAAATTAGTTATCAAACTAATCATATGTTATTAGTAATTAAACTATTTACTATCAATTTATGTACATGTTATTGTTGGGCATCTTTCCTAATTGATGTGGAAGTAAAACCAATGAATCTTGGTAGATGAACCATTGAATAATTCAATGATAGCTATTCCAAGGTCTTAGAATTACTCATTGAGTCTTGAAAATTATGAAGTCTAAGTTAGAAAGTTGGAGTATCACTTTTCAAAGTGTCTTGAAAAGTATGACAACAATTAATCATCCACTATGTCCTTATGATGAAGTCTTCCTCCCATTCACTATATATAGGGGACTTGTAAGGAAGAGACATAATAACAAGCAAGCGAGAAAAACAACATAGAGAAAAAGTAAGGGAGTTTATATCCACATAGTGTGAGATTTATATTCCTAGTGAGATACTAGAGAGTTTGTATTTCCATCCTTTTTGGGTGAGATTGAGTGTTATCCTCTTTGTAAGAGAGAGTCAAATATTTTAATCATACTTTCTATAGTGGAGATATTTTTTGTACTAGGTCTCGTGGTTGTTTCCTTCTCACATTGAGGAGGTTTTTCCACTTTAAAATTCTTGGTGTTATTCTTCTACTCTTCTCTATTTTCTTTATCCATTTGCCGCTTCCACAAATGCCCATTTTGTATCACACAGGGGAGGAAAATTGGTTCTGAATTTCCCAACAGTGGTATCAGAGCTCTCAGATTCATTTGGGGAGCTTAGCCTATGTAGTTCAAGGTGGAAGAAGTCGTTAATATCTCATTTGATGGAGATATGTTCAAGTTGACAACTTATAACTATTCCTATTGGAAGCCCATGATGCAGGATCATTTATACTGCAAGGATATGCATGAGCCTATTTCTTGCAAAGACAAGCCAGAAGATAAGGGTGTCAGAGATTGGGAGGTTTCGAATTGAAAAGTTGTTGCAATGATTCAGAAGTATATTGATAGAATTTTATTTGAGCATGTGTCCACATACACAAATGCTTATGAGTTGTGGTCGAAACTTGAATCTATGATTTAAAAGAAAACTCCTAGAAATAAAACATATCTTGTCAGAAGGCTAGTGAAACTTGACTACAAAGATAGTCAGAGCATGATAGAGCACTTGAATTCATTCAATGTTCTTGTAAATCAATTGACAAAGATAGATATGAAGATAGATGATGAGTTACAAGCACTTCTGCTACTGAGTTTGTTGCCTGAAAGTTGGGATACATTGGTGGTCACGCTCAGCAAATTAGTCCCTGATGGGAAGGTCTCAATGGTCACTATTTCAGACAATCTATTGAATGAAGAATCCAGAAGGAAAGAACGGAGTACATCCTTCCACTCTAAAGAAAATATTGTAGAGAGACGTGGAAGAAGTGAAACTCATGGGAGGAATGAATCTCGTGGAAGAAGCAAAAGTAAATTCAGAGGTCGCCCTTAATCTCGTATGAGGTCAATAACATGCTATTATTGTAGTAAAGAAGGACATAAAAGATTTGAATGCGGGTCCTTAATGAGAGACCAAAAAGCTGAAAATATCCATGAAAATTTAGTTGATCTAAGGAAAAATGGTCATAAGTCTACCACAACTGTTGTCGTAGATGATGATGTTCTCCTCATTGGAGAAGACAATTACCTAAATGTTGCATATGGTGATTGTGCTTGGATCGCTGATTCTGATGCTTCTTTCCATGTAAGTCCACATGAAGGTTTCTTCTCAAACTACAACAAAGGTGATTATGGTACTGTGAAAATGGGAAGCCATGTTACTAGCAAAATTGCGGGAATTGGGGATATTGTGCTGCTAATAGACACATGAGGAAAGCTTATACTGGAGGAGGTGAGACATGTCCCAGATATGCGTCTCGACCTTATCTCAATGGGTAAATTGGACGATGCTGGTTTTGTGAGCCACTTTGGTGTTGGAAAGTGGAAACTAGCAAAAGGCAACCTCGTTATTGCTAGAGGCTCAAAGGAAGGATCTTTATACATTATGCAAGGATGAATTTGTTTTGGAGAAGTAAATGTTGCTACCGACTCCAAAGATTTTTGGCATAGGCGATTGGGGCACATGATTGAGAAGGCACTTCAGATTCTCGCCAAAGACCACCTTCCAAGTATAAAAGGTCAAATTTTATATTCCTCTACTGAAAACAACATATAGCCAATTTTCAGAGAACAAACAATCCCTCACGTAGAGATGAAGTATTTAAATTGGTGCATTCAGATGTTTGGAGGAGCCTACTACTTTGTCACGTTCATAGACGATCACTCGATAAGAGTATGGGTGTACTTGTTGAAAAGCAAAGATCAAGTACTATTAGCTTTCAAAGAGTTCCATGCACTAGTAGAACGTGAGACTGGGAAAAAGTTGAAGTGTCTGAAAGCAGACAATGGTAGAGAGTATTGTAGTCCATTTGAAGCCTATTGCAAGGCTTTTGGTAGAAGACTAGAGAAGACACCATCTAAGACTCCTCAGTTGAATGGAGTAGCTGATAAGGTGAACCACACAATTGAAAAGAAGATCGGATGCATGTTACAAGATGCAATCTCCCCAAGTCTTTCTGGGGTGAAGTAGTGAAGACTACAATGGATCTCATAAACCGAACACCTTCAAGACCCCTGAACGGAGAAATTCCAGAAGAAGTATGATACAAGAAGATGACATCCTTCAACCATCTGAGAGTATTCAGATGCAGAGCCTTCGTTCACATTCCAAAAGATGAGAGAAAGAAGTTGTATGCTAAGACCAAGGAATACATTTACCTTGGGTCTCCAAAAGATGAATTTGGGTAGAGACTATGAGATCCAATAAATAAGAAAATTGTGAGAATCAGAGATGTTGTGTTCTTTGAGGATCAGACGATCAAAGATGTTCAAAAGAAAAGTCGGTGCAAGTCCAAAGTTCGCATTGATTCAGGGGGAGAGAATCCTCAACAAACAGATCATGATCATCATATAGATCTAGAATAGATAAACCAACATGCATATCCTTCTCACATGGAACTTGACCAGATTAATGAAGAGTCAGATCATGATGAAGTGGTGGTAAACACACAAATGCATCAAGAACTCGAGCTAGTAGAACATCAGATGCAAGTTGAACTGAGGCGCTCTAGAAGAGGCAGAATACCTTCTTCAAAGTATCCTGAAGAAGATTATATCACATTGACAGATAATGGTGAATCTGAAGACTTCTCAGAAGCTATGCAGACATCTGATAAAGAAGAGTGGATTAAAGCCATGGAAGATGAGATGAACTTGTTACATGAGAACCACACTTATAATCTGGTGGAGTTGCCCAAAGGAAGAAAAGCCTTGGAAAACAAATGGGTTTATAGGCTTAAAGTTGAAGAATGAAGCTCAAGACCAAGGTACAAAGCTCAGATTGTTGTGAAAGGATGCAATCAGAAGAAAGGTGCAGGACTGGTGATACTCATCAATTAATTCAGTAAAGGGGAGATTTGTTGGGAATCCTTCCTAATTGATGTGGAAGCAAGATCAATGAATCTTGGTAGATGAACCATTGAATAATTCAATGATGGCTATTTCATGGACTTGGAATTACTCCTTGAGTCTTGAGAATTATGAAGTCTAACTTAGAAAGTTGGAGTAGCACTTTTCAAAGTATTTTGAAAAGTATGACAATAATTAATCATTCACTATGTCGTTATGATGGAGTCTTCCTCCCCTTTACTATATATAGGGGACTTGTAAGGAAGTGACATAACAAGCAAGTGCGAAAAACAACATAGAGAGAAAGTGAGAGAGTTTATATTAATATAGTGTGAGATTTGTATTCCTAGTGAGATACTAGAGAGTTTGTATTTCCATCCTTTTTGGGTGAGATTGAGTGTTATCCTCTTTGTAAGAGATAGTCAAATATTTTAATCCTACTTTCTATAGTGGAAATATTTTCTGGACTAGGTCTCGTGGTTATTTCCTTCTCACACTGAGGAGGTTTTTCCACGTTAAAATTCTTGGTGTTATTCTTCTACTCTTCTCTATTTTCTTTATCCACTTGTCGCTTCCGCAAATGTCCATTTTGCATCACACAAAAGAGGGAAATTGGTTCTGAATTTCCCAACTGTTATAAACATGATGACTCAAAATAATAGAGTTAATGCACTATACAAAACATGGTAATGACGGAGTGTTTAGTTGGAAAGCTTTTGGTTAGGCTCTAACCTCATAAAGTGTGAGTTTAAATCCCCTTAACCCTATAAGGGACCTCTACCTGCCTTTCTTGAAGCAAGTCATTTGCATTCTAATATGTATAAATAATCAATGATACTCTTCTTAAATAATAGAGAGACAAGTGATTTTTTTTTTATATTTTAAGGATAAATATGCAATATCATTTTAAATAAAAATGATATAAATGTCAATGTGTTGTTTTTTCTTTACTTTACACCACACTTTCCTCTCAATTAATGGAGAGGAGTCTAACTCATAAACAATATGTTCAATATGGATATGGTTGATGAATAATATTTTTATTTTCTTGGGGAATTCGTTCAACTATATATGTACACATTGTGGATTTAATTCAAATCAGAACATGAATATGGTTATGCTCTATGATAGAATTAAATTATCACTGTCATTAATTATGAAAAAAAAAGTAGGAGGCTGGTAATAAGGGATTAGAGGGAAGTGGTATCATAATAAAGTCAAGGGATATACAAGTGATACAGATCCTATGTCCCATATTTTATCCCTAAATCTTATCCCGATCCAATCAACTTTAAACATGTAATATAGAAATGTAAATATTATAAAAAAATTCATTTTTATTTATGTGTCACTTTTTAATTGGTGGAGACAAAGAATTAGTACAGCTTTAGGACAGATAATCTTGTTCAAAAGTCAAGCGTTCAAATATCTGCATTGACATGAACACATTCTCATTAGCTATAACCATTTCCAACAACTATTTATATATATATATATATATATATATATATCATTTTATCTTAAAAAACAATAACGTTTAATTTTACTTTTATTCTTCCTTGTTAATTTAGTTTCCCAGTTTTAGCATATGCGTGCAAAACCATTAAAAAAAGCTGGAAAATAGTGATTTAATGAGTAGAAGCCCAAGTGTAGGAAGCATACTCGACCACTTTTCGCTATCTTGACCAATTGGTATGGTAATGGACAAGCTTGCATTGAGTGCTTGATTTAACGTCTTACACTAAAAGAAAATGATGTGCCTCTACCCTCTAGAGACCATGCATGGGGCCTGCATAGTCCAAAGGCTGGCTGATACGGTTATTATTACCAAGAATTTTAGAACAAGATGGCTTACCAAAATGTTGCATACCAATGTCATTATTCATCAAACAGAAAAGCTATTTACACTTAATTAGGCTTCTTGTTACATAAACTTATAAAAATATGAGACCACTGGATTAAAAAAATAAACATTTGTTGTGTGCATGCATGTCTTAACAATTATTAAATTTCATGTCTTAAATTAACTTTTAAGTAAAAATCAAATAGAAGAATGTAAATGTTGGATGCATGATGTCATTGATGTGTACACTGCTTGAATGTACAACTATTAAACTCTAATCATGAAAAAATTGTCAACCAAAGCCAACAGGTTTTAAAGTTTTGATGTTTGGTTTAGGAGAGAAAGTGAAAGGAAAGAAAGTGTGATGAAAGAAAGTAGAAGGAAAGAAAGTGGGATGAAAGAAAGTAGAAGGAAAGAAAAATAGTAGAAAATGAAATGATAATTTTGTTGTTTGATATGGTTGAAAATGAAAGAAAAGTAAGAGGAAATAAAATATATAATGTGTATACAATGACATAAATGCCCACATTACTTTTATATAAAAAAATTATATAGCATGTCTAATATTTAAAAACTAAATTTTGTTATTTCAAATTACATAAATATTTTTGTGTGATAATATTAGTTAATATTTTTTAACTAACATGTAAATTATAAAGTTTAATATAGTCAATTTTGTTTATAAAATTCAATGAAAATCATTAATATCCTATATTTCTTTTCACTAATGTATCTAAAGAAATCATAACTCATTTTTTGATAACTACTTTTAGATTTTTAATCATCTCACTTTCGTACATTAGCATTTTTTATTTGTCATTTTATATGTAATTTTAAGAAATTATGATTTTTTTTTCACTATATTTTTATTGAGCATGTATAATTACTATTTATTTGTGAGTTCATAAGTAATGAAATTAAAATTAACTAAACTAACTTCACATATAAATGGATATAAACAAAAAAGTTCTCTACATTGTATCTATTTTCACCTAGGATATAGTTCTTTCAATTCATTCATGGTGTAAGGACAAATTTGTAATTTTCTATGATTTTTTTTTCTTTACCCATTTTCTTTTCAAAGCAGAGGAGAAAAATATTTTGGTGGGGCCCATATATATTTTTTCTTTCCCTCCTATTTTATATTGGAACCAAATAATAGAAAATAATATTTTCCACTCACTTTCTATAGAACCAAACATAACCAAAAAAAATTTCTGTAATACTGTATGTAATTCCTAATTTCACTAAATAGTGTCATATAAGATTGCCCAGTGATGAAAAACAAGGGCAAACATTAAAAAAATTGAACTCTTACCAAACATAACTTTCAAGTTATTATATTAGCTTTAAATTGGAGTTAGAGAATAAGACTTGTTGTGAAGTAAAATGATAAGGGACAAGATCATAGATCTATTAAGCACAGCTAGCAATTATTGTATGATAAAGTAGTGATTAGTATATATATATATATATAACGATGTAATTCATTTAGCTAGTTAATCAACTAAAAGTAGTTTCGTTAATCGATTAATAATTTTGTTAATCGATTAAACAGATTGTTATTTCTGTTATAAAAGACATTGTCCTAAAATAAAAAAAGGTACGAAGTTTCATTCAGTTTTAATCATTTCTCTCGTTCTCCGATAATCAATTACCCATTATCTTAATGAACTAAATCTTTCTTTCCTATAACATATGCTTGACATAGTGATAAGAATTGGTTGACTACTAGAAATTGACACTATATATAACTTTTAAGGAATGATCCCACAGGTTGCATAGTTGCATGTATACGAAGAAAGACATGAAGAAGAAGACTATACGAAGAAAGAAGAAGACGTGAAAAATATTGGACGAAGAAGACGTGAAAAATATTGGACGAAGAAGACTGAATCACGGGAAGAAGACAAGAAGAAGAAAGACGAACCTAAATGCCTAAACTGCTTGGAAGTATGAAGCAAATGGCCGGTACATTCATATTTCGGTCCTTCACTGGTTTTAACCAAAATCGACTGGTTTGGCTTGGTTCGGTAGTTCAGTGGTTTTCCTGTCAGTCCGGTTTTAACATCATTGTTTTAAATTGTTTATCACTTTATTAATTATAGGAATTATGTGGATAAGAGTACTACTTCCCTAATTTCTTTATTTTTTGATTGATAAAGATTTCATTGTTGATGAAAAAAGTGTGAACAATAGAGTTTGTTTATGAGTTGATTCGAGGTGAATGAATGTGAAGGTTGAAAGACATAAATATATTTGTGTGATGATTTTGAACTCTTATATTTTCATTGTTTTTCCTCTAAAACTCAACTCGTAGATGAACATATTGCACTCTCCCTCCCCTTGTTGGAACTACCTATAAAAAAGCGACAGTTTTAAAAACTCAATAGTCTATAGATTCAATTTTGTTCCAGAAACATTTAATTCATCTAACACCTGTCTTTTTTAGTCGATCCACAAGTCTCGATGCTCTTAATTTTCCCTTTTCAACAATTAGGTGCAAAAAGATTATACTTAAAATTTGTAAAAGATCGCTTTTTTCAATAAAACTCCTAAGTTATTCTACACGCAGAGCGCACCAGCATTATAAGATGATGAAAACAATGGAGGAAAAGTTTTTTCCTGAAATAGCAGACATTCTAATACTTAAGGCTGAAGTTATTAAATTTAATTTCGTAGATGAAAATTTACGTAAAGGAATATATTATTATCGTAAGTAAAGCAATGTGATTATAATAGTGCGCCATTACCAAACTTTTACCCTATTATTACGCGCTTTTCTCTATAGTTAAATTATTATTTTAGAGTAGGATAATTCTTTGTTGGTTTTTTCGTAAAGAGGGTTGGATACTTGGATTTTTCATGGTCCCTCAATTTTTTGGGTTGTATTTATTCATAGGTCAGAGTACTACATAAGTCACATTAGGGTAGGGAAGACGATCACATATATGTAAAGATGATGTTTTATTTACTGTACCAAGTTAATCATATATTATATTGACATATGAATAAAAAATAAAAAACAAAAAGTAATAAAAAGTAACACTATGGTGACTTGGGACAAAGTGAGACACCATTTGGGAAATGAGTTAGGATCCTCTCCATTAATGGAGAAACAAATACTTAAAAAAACATAAAAAAAATTAAATGATATGACATTTTTATCCTTAAAATAGAAAAACATCACATTTTTACCTTTAAGTATAAGTGGAAAATCAAGAACTTGTCAGAAGAGATTATTTTCCCATTCCATATGTCACTACTTATAATTACAATCCAGTGACTTTCAAGTTTTTTATTCTTTGTTCCTCTAGAAAACTCAACTAAAAAACATAGTTTGTCATCCATGAAAGTAAAATAACTCCCAATCTATTAGGAAGTTAATATAAGAATGTGAAGGTTCATTATTGTAGTGTATGTTTGACTAGTGGGCCAGGCATGACTGTATTTAGACTGGTCCTTGAAGAACAGTTTTGGGGTCACAAGAAAAAATATCCGTCTTACAAAAGAGAAATGGATATTTGAAAGGCTTGAAGCCGATAACATGTGTAATGTATAAATGAACCCATTTTGGAAAGGAAAGTTACCCTTGATGAAGGAATTGTATATGCTTATTGTGAATATGTATCTACCATTTCAATAAGATCTGTTAAACTTACATTCCATATATTTCATATTACTTTGATCTAAAGTGTGTTTGTCACCATATTTTTTAGATCTCATTTAATTTCTCTCTCAAATCTCCAATTAGGATAACACCATCCACCATCCACTTAAAGCCTTGATTGTAACTATAAGCATATCTCCTTTTTTTTTACATCACCACATCCTTCTTCCACCTTCATATAAATTCAACGTTTTTTGCATCACATGTTCTTACACAGCTTATGGCACTATGATACTTTCGTTATTATCGTAACTCTTAGCTAAACCAACAATGAAGTTCTAGTAAACTATCTTTATTTCATGGGATTAGTTAATTATCAGCTACAATTAATCCAAACATGCATAAACTGCTTCTCACTTTATTAATCACATTCATTTCTGCAATTATCACAAGCAAAAACTGTTTTATCCTGAATAGACATTTCGATCAGCAACAAAAAATGTCTAGAGTAAGCAGCAAATGACCAAAATATATCAACAACTATAAACTTGGCTTATTAAAACCAATCATACATCAAATTCCTTCAGCCATGATCCTATGGAATTAAATCATTTTCTCTGTAATCAACAATTTTCTCCGGAGCAAGAGAAAGAGAAATTACCAAGGACTTTTGATGTTTAAAGTATGAATGTAGATAGCATTTCAGAGAGTACGAACAAATGCAGGTGCATCCTTTCTTGGCCCAGCAACGGAACGATAAACATAAAGTCTATTAGGGTAACCATTGTCAATTCCATGTTTTATCACTTCGACATTCAACCTCGGCATTTCTTTTGCCAATAATCTACAGCCATTCATTGTCACTTTGCAGTCGGACATCCACAGCGACCTCATCGACTCATACTTCTCCAAACCTGACAGAAGAGCAGAGTTTCCAAAAGGGCAATCCCTTACCTCGAGCTTTGTCAGCTTCGGACAGCCTTCCAATACACACTGCATACCCCAATCACTGCTTCCAGCAAATGCCACTGAAAGGGTTTCCAAGTTTTTGGCATACTTCCCTATGTACTCAAATGTTAGGTCAGTCAGATAACCTGATACTGCAAGCCTCTGGAGTTTAGTGCAGGTCTTAACAACTGCTCCGAAAGCTTCATCCATAGGTTCATGAGTCACGTAATCTGGCTCACCAGGGTCCATAATGCAAAGCCGGAAATGAGTAAAGTTGGGACAGTTTTGCACAACAGTAGCAACAGCGGCATTAGTCATCTGACAGCAAAAGTAGAGGACGTAGTGAAGTCTCCGGCATCCTTCAGAGACAGCAATAAATCCTGTTTCAGTAACGCCACGAGGATAACCCAATTCAAAGGGATCTGAGGGGAAAACACGCAGTTCCTCAAGCAATGGACAGTTTGATCCAACAGCTTCTAGCCCCTTGTCTTCAACTGTGTCCATAACCTGTATCAGTTATATAATCAGTAAGGTAGATGTTCCAACAAAATCACATTTTCTGGAAAAGAAAACTGAGATTGAATCTGCCACCCCATGCAGTTATTCAATGTGCATATTGCTTAATCTTTGATGGTAGATGTGTGTATGTCCATATAGATACACAAAAGGAGTTAAATTAAATTTGAGTGCGTAAAACAGGATAAATATCGGACAATTAATGACTTGAAACTAACAATAAAACTGGTTTCAAGATCTTAAATATCAGTAGTTCCATAAAAATATCATAAATTAAGGAGGGAAACATTATTTCCATGTATTTATTAGTTTATATTTTGCTCGTGGATGGTAAGTGATAACCAACTATGTGGGTTACAGACAAGTTTCAGTTCTTGCTAATGCACATGCCGGTTTATATTTGCTGAAACTTCACTATCAAAGACGCCACAAAATAAAGAAAACAGAAAAGAAATGCATACCCAGAGGCGCTGAAGTTTAGGACAGTGAACAAGAATCTTGGCAAAATCATCACAGTCAATGGGAGCATAACTAAAATTCAAGAAAGTCAGATTTGTGCAAACTGGGTACAGAGCTGGATAATATTGTGCTGCAACTACCCAAAAACCAGAAATGGTGTGAAGATTTTTGCAATTTTTGAATGCAGTTTCAAGCTCTAAGTACTTATATGTTCCCAGCACTTGTGAAAATGAGCCAGTACCAAGCTCACCTAACTGAGGAGCACGAACAAGTAGCCGTTCTAACTGCTCTAGTGTTACACATTTATTAACCTTCAAAGTCTTCAATGATTTGCACCTAACGACAAGTTTCTCAAGTGCGTCAAAATTAACATCGCTCTGCAGGTTGGCAAAGTTCAGTATTTCCAATGATGTGAAATTTTCTGGAAAGCAGCTCAACCAATTACCGCTTTTATCATCTATACCATTCTCTTGTATATCGAGCTCGGTTAAATTCCTGCAACCGAGTAGAATAAAGAAGATTATTTATTTATCCAATTAAAGATTAAGGAAGGAATGACATCATAATGGAGATAATACCTAGTGTATAATTACTGATGCTATCATGGGTTACCATTTTTGAATTCATAAGTAGGAAAGCTTGCAAAAAAAGTAGGTATAATTAATGTAATCAACAAATTTCACATTACTTATGCTTTCAATTTTCTGGTTAAACATCTGAGGAAAATTTTGAACGTTTCCTGATTATATCACAATGCAAGTATGTAACTGTTAGTAAAATCAAACTTTACTGAGCATTTTACTTACAAATTCATCTTATCGCAGTGAATTCCAAATCAACCAATCCACGAATTAATGAGAAATTGTGATTCTCAAATATGCATTATAGAATTGCTAACAGTGCAATAGTCATGCCAACTTTGCTCTAGCTAAAGAATAAGTACCCTCTCAAGCATATGAAACAACCGAACTCACCACTCTCTATTCTCATTCCAGACAACGCAATGACAAATACCATCTTCTAGAGAAATAAAAGGTAATTGATTCGCCGAGTATTCCTTTTATGGGCATAACTAAGGAATATCAACATGTTCTCATTCTATTGATCCTCGAACATTAATTTCATCATTCATAAAAGAAGTGGCCCTCATAAAAATAGTTTTGTAGTCAGATTCTGTTTCCACTGCCAACGTGTTTCATTAACATCTCACCAATATGCAATTTGTATCAAAGCAAAGCACGTAAAAAGGGCAAGCAAGCATGGCACACAAATAAAGAACCGACGAAAATAAGGAATCAAATTTATGGGAGATAAAACTGCAAAGCAAAACTGGGACTAAATAGCTCTAATAACATAGCCTATTGTTAAACTTAATTATAACAGGTAACTTAAACCAGAGAATCAGGTTTAAAATTATTGAATAGTTAAGCACTTAAATTACCAATTAAGTTACTACATCATCCAAAAGTTAAAAAAAACTGATTTCATATCAAAACAGTAACATCACCAGATTAATAGAAACTGAAAATAAAAGCACCACCATATAATTTATAATCATAACAATAACCCTTTAAAAAACAATTTTAGCACCACAGTGAATAGAGTTTTAAGAAAAATAACTTACTTGCAATGAGTAGCTATTGCAGCCAACCCATCAGTGCTGAATCCATCACAACTGAGAAGTGAAAGTACTTTGAAACTGGGAAAATTGAGAGCCAGAAACTCTAAACTCTCATCAGTAATAGTCATCCTCTTTAGCCTCAATTCCTCAAGAAAAGGGTATTTTTTAGCAAACACCACAAGCCAAGGATGAATATTAGCACCCCAATTAGGAGGAACAAGGTTGAAATCAGAGAAACGAGGTTTCCCTTTCAGAGTAACACTTCTTATGTGTTGGAACCTACGTGCCACTATCTCAGGTGACACAGAATAACAATTCCCTATGAACACATTCCTCCTTGAAAAACTCTCAACCCTGTACCACTCTTTACACACCAATGAAACTGCGCTTCTGTCCTTGCGTGAATCAAGCACACCAAATACACATTCTAGAGCCTCATGTTGAATATTTGTAGCTTGATTTAAACACTGGTTTTGTTCAGGAGATTCGGTCTTTCTCCTGTTGTTGCACTCCATGATCAACAAAACAAGCTCAAATATACAAACTTTGAACCACCCTTTTGAATCAAATCAATAATGAGATTTGTTAGTAACCAACTTGGTCATAAAAATGAAGCTAAAAAGGTCTGCAAAGTTAATATATAAAAAGCAAATTGGCAAGTACAAGAAATTTTCCAAAACCAGAAAAAACTTTTTGTCAAGTAGTAGTAATAAAGCAATGTGTCCTATGAGACTGAAAGTACACTTTTTAAATCTCAAATCTGAAAAATTTAATGTTATCTAACCTTAACTCTTGGACAACAAAACTAAATGATTTTTTCTTGCATGTTTAGCACTTTTTTTAACACAGAAATAATTGAGGGGAAAACAGCTTTTAAGGAAGTTATAGGCAAAAACTGCTCAGAAAAAAAAGAGAGTAAGAATCTGAGATCTAGGAGGAGGAGGAAGAAGAAGATCCAGGATATGTATATATTATTATTACATGGATAAGAGAGGAAGAAGAGTTGGTGATGAGAGAGAGAAGAAATTGGGGCCACTGAAAGTTGGGATCTTTTCTATGAAGAAAAGCTGTTAACTCACTTTTGTCATGAGGTTGAACTGCTGAAGGACCAAACCACTTACGGCTTATTATAACAAAGCCTAGGAGAGAGAAGAGAATCACATTTTTATTATATTATATGAGTGTTATATATAGTCATTATATTAACTATTATTCATTTATATTTTTTTATGAATCAATCATAATTAAATATGATTGATACAATAATACTGTATAAAATTCAAACATTGTCAGTACGTATATTTTTTCTCATATTATATTATTGGAGTAAATATTTAATTTAGTCTTTACAAATTTAAAATATACAAAATGATTTAATAAAACCAAATATGGGTTAAGTTGGTCTACATAACTCTCTTATACTATTTTAACTCATATTTAAAATTAGATTTTCATTTTTTTAGATATCAAATTAGTACAAACAATGATATAATTAGAGACTATGGATGTTCATTCTTATTATTACATGGTTCTATTTGAATGAAAAATATATTAAATCCCTTTAAACTATTGGGTATTTATAACTTGACATTTATAATTTTCAAATAACACCTTTCAATTATTATAATTATTCCTATAAATTATTTCATTTATTTCTCATTAAATTATTAACATAATAATGATATATAAATATCAAATATAGGTTAAGTTGGTCCTTCTAATCACTCTATATGATTCTTTGATAGTGAATATTTAACTCATATTTGAAATCTTTAAATATCAATTTAGGTATTTATTTTTCAGAGATTAAATTGATATTATTACATGCATTGTTATGTTTATGCTATATATCAATACACAATACATAATGTATTAAATCCCTTAAACTCTGGGGTATTTATAACTTAGCATTTAGAAATTTTAAATCACACATTTAAATTATTATAATTATTCCTATAAATTATGTCATTTACTTCTCATTAAAATATTACCATGCCAATGATATTTGTTTATGTTAAGTTCATAAATTTAATATTATAAATTATTATTTTATGATAATCAAATGTATTTATTTACCTGGTAGATAAGAAATAATCCATTTTGAATTATGTGGTTATCCCTCTCAAGAAATATTGCTCACAAACATCGAACTTTGGTCTATAATACTTAGGAATAAAGTGAAAAACCTTTTAAAATTAAATCAATTCCTTATTGGTTTATATATTAATATTTTCATAGATAAAAGTTTATTTTAAGATGATAATAGTAATGATAGATTTAATTTTAGACATACAATAGAATGTAAATAAAAAATATAACTTATTAGTATAAATAAAGTATGACATAATATGTGATATTATAAAGAACAAATTTAGTGCACGAGATTTTCCCTTAGTGATATTATAATCTAGAGAACAAATCAACTCATCTAGTTGAAGTTTCGTAAAAAATAATTCTTTTAATTAAATAAAAACTTATTTTGTATATAATATACTTAGGTTATAAAAGAATCTCATAATACAAAAAAATTCAAAAAATATCTCTACCAAAGGATAAAATATCCATTCCTTTATTAATTTAAATATATATTAAATATTATACTATTATCTTACATTATACTATATTGCAAAAATATTATATTATATTGATTTTTATTATTATAATATAATATATTGCATTAAGGTAAACTATATTACATTTAAATTATATTATATATTGTATTATATCAACCCACATGTGTCGATTAATGACTATTTTAACTTATATTTAATATCTTTAAATATCAATTTTTATTTTTGATGGACTAAATTGATACATAGGACGAATGTGGATATTCATCCTATATTATTTTAGGTTGTGTAATGTTTATGCTATATCTCAATGGAAATGTATTAAATCCCTTAAACTTTTGGGTATTTATAACTTAGCATTTAGAAATTTTAAATCACACATTTAAATTATTATAATTATTCCTATAAATTATTTCATTTACTTCTCATTAAAATATTACCATGCCAATGATATTTGTTTATGTTAAGTTCATAAATTTAATATTATAAATTATTATTTTATGATAATCAAATGTATTTATTTACCTGGTAGATAAGAAATAATCCATTTTGAGTTATGTGGTTATCCCTCTCAAGAAATATTGCTCACAAACATCGAACTTTGGTCTATAATACTTAGGAATAAAGTGAAAAACCTTTTAAAATTAAATCAATTCCTTATTGGTTTATATATTAATATTTTCATAGATAAAAGTTTATTTTAAGATGATAATAGTAATGATAGATTTAATTTTAGACATACAATAGAATGTAAATAAAAAATATAACTTATTAGTGTAAATAAAGTATGACATAATATGTGATATTATAAAGAACAAATTTAGTGCACTAGATTTTCCCTTAGTGATATTATAATCTAGAGAACAAATCAACTCATCTAGTTGAAGTTTCGTAAAAAATACTTCTTTTAATTAAATAAAAACTTATTTTGTATATAATATAAGTTAGTTATCCAAACAAACTTAGGTTATAAAAGAATCTCATAATACAAAAAAAATTCAAAAAATATCTCTACCAAAGGATAAAATATCCATTCCTTTATTAATTTAAATATATATTAAATATTATACTATTATCTTACATTATACTATATTGCAAAAATATTATATTATATTGATTTTTATTATTATAATATAATATATTGCATTAAGGTAAACTATATTACATTTAAATTATATTATATATTGTATTATATCAACCCACATGTGTCGATTAATGACTATTTTAACTTATATTTAATATCTTTAAATATCAATTTTTATTTTTGATGGACTAAATTGATACATAGGACGAATGTGGATATTCATCCTATATTATTTTAGGTTGTGTAATGTTTATGCTATATCTCAATGGAAATGTATTAAATCCCTTAAACTTTTGGGTATTTATAACTTAGCATTTAGAAATTTTAAATCGCACATTTAAATTATTATAATTATTCCTATAAATTATTTCATTTACTTCTCATTAAAATATTACCATGCCAATGATATTTGTTTATGTTAAGTTCATAAATTTAATATTATAAATTATTATTTTATGATAATCAAATGTATTTATTTACCTGGTAGATAAGAAATAATCCATTTTGAGTTATGTGGTTATCCCTCTCAAGAAATATTGCTCACAAACATCGAACTTTGGTCTATAATACTTAGGAATAAAGTGAAAAACCTTTTAAAATTAAATCAATTCCTTATTGGTTTATATATTAATATTTTCATAGATAAAAGTTTATTTTAAGATGATAATAGTAATGATAGATTTAATTTTAGACATACAATATAATGTGAATAAAAAATATAACTTATTAGTATAAATAAAGTATGACAAATAATATTTTCCCTTAGTGATATTATAATCTAGAGAACAAATCAACTCATCTAGTTGAATTTTCGTAAAAAAAACTTCTTTTTATTAAATAAAAAATTATTTTGTATATAATATAAGTTAGTTATCCAAACAAACTTAGGTTATAAAAGAATTTCATAATACAAAAAAAGTCGAAAAATATCTCTACCAAAGGATAAAATATCCATTCCTTTATTAATGTAAATATATATTAAAAATTATACTATATTGCAAAAATATTATATTATATTGAATTTTATTATTATAGTATAATATATTGCATTAAATTATACTATATTACATTTAAATTATGTTATATATTGTATTATATTAAAATATATTATATTATTAGATATTTATACATGGGATGCAATCTGTAATACCGCGAATTTTACTACCTTGAAAATATATGTTTTTATTAATTATATTTTCGAAAATGAATTTTTGGGAATTTTCGGTAAAGAATTAGACGAAACTCTAGTTGAGTTTTAGTCTTGTAATTCTATTCCTAATTTGGTGGTAAAGTTTCATGATTTTTGGAGACAGTCGGTTTTGGACCGTTGTCGGGGCCGAATCTCACCCGGTACGGCTCAAAAAGTGGTTTTTAAAGTTCCGTAACTCGGAATCAAATTCTGATCGTGTCGTTGGCTTCGTAATCACATTTCGAGTCAAGATAGACCCTGAGTTGGTCCATAACTATTTTCTAAAATATTTTCACTCGGAATGTCGAAATTCGAAGTTCCAACCGTAAAGTAAAATTGGGCGATCATTTTTGGCTACTCGAATATTGGCCGACAATACTCGAGCATGGTTTAATCTCGCGCGTTTCACCGAAGTCGTCGTGTCGCATGAGTCACTTCACAAAATCTACCTATTAAATCTTATAGATTTCACTCATTAATGCATTGATTTACTACCCTCAAAATCCCCAAAATCACTCAACAAATCCTCTCACTCCACCACCATTAGACACATCACCTATGCTAGTCTAAATCTACTTATATTGCAATAAATTTTATGATTTGATGAGGGTGAGGCTCTCCTATAAATACCCCATCCAATTCTCTCATTTTTACACTAAATTTCCTATACAAACTAAGGTAGTATTTTATGTTTCTTCTTCATCTTCTTCTCATACTTTA
>NC_032026.1:10872987-10873493 GCF_001865875.1 Lupinus angustifolius | reverse complement strand
TTACAAAAAATAAGATTTATGAACTATCGGAAAAATGTAATGAAGTGGGAATACATGTCTAGAATGGTTTTGTTTAAGGAAAGACTTGGTATTTAAGGGTTTCTTTACGACCCACCTCTCTTTCCTGGGAACTAGCCTGGTGTATATCCACGGATTACGACATAATTTCGGTATAAGTTTTATTGAAAATCTTACTTTAAAAAATGTTATTTGATTGTAAAACTTTCAATGACAAATGATGATTCCAGGATATTCAACCTTGAATCGGATGCCGGATGTACGAAAAATTCATTTTAAATCGAAAGTTTTATCTTCGCGTAAAAAGTTATTTCATAAGTATAATAATTATCGACAGTTAACTAATTAACGTGATTTTGGCGTAATGAAGAGTTCGAGGGGAGATCAGATCAAGTAAGCTCACCTGCAAACAAAGAACATTGCGAACCGACACACTCAGATGAGAGAGAACACATCGTGACATAGTGGTGTCCGAATATGACACCCAG
>NC_032026.1:10854915-10872887 GCF_001865875.1 Lupinus angustifolius | reverse complement strand
TATGATGTGAATTAGGGCACTGCCCAGAAAGGAACCCAGGATACCATGTAGCGAGATCGGCTGACCGTAAGAGGCTTGGTCTGGGACCGTCCAGGGTATTCAGCGATGGTCGTAGTGGTGGGATGTATTTCCTTTATATTACGTGTTAACGTAAGATTGGGACTCACATGAAGCATTCCTGAGGGAGATGACTTAAGGTGGGCCGAGCATGGTAAATAATGATTAAAAGGTTTAATCGTCTAACTGCGGTTAGTGTTCATATGCATATGGTTGATAATGGAGTAGTGGAGAGGAAATTGACAAGATGACTTAGAGCATCATGATGTTGAGAGGGACGGCGTTGTTGGACGGTGATTCATCAACAATGCCTTGAGGGAGAGTCTAGGTGTTGGATCGGACAGTTCTCACAGGCCAAACTATACGATATTTGACAACCCCTCTTTGCAATCTGGATCAATGAGAGGGATTCCCAGAAAGCGTTTGTTACGACACCGTCCTCTTATGGACTGTTCCTGTGGAACTTATTGATCAATTGGCGTACGAAATGATTTTTGGTGCGTACAAAGTGGCTTGGTATGAGATCTTGATTTATTTCCGACTAGGTTATTGGGAGGATATTGGGGTAAGGTGGATGATCATGACATAGCATGCATATATTGCACTTGTGGAAGTGGATTCCCACATTTGAGTTACAAACATCATGCATCATTAACATTATGCACATATTATTACTTATGGTTATGATATTTGTTTATGAAATGTATGTTGATACATTATTGTTTATGTTGATAAACGGTTGGTTATGATGTCAGATATAGATAATATATGTGTATGTTATTATTTGGGGTTATGATCTCCACTTATGTGTTATTTAATTATAGTCATGATATCTTGTTGATGAATTATATATTGATAAATGGTGAGTTATGATATTGTTTAGGAATAAGTGTTGTTTACATTACATAGGTTGATTAGATAATTGTTTATGAGAACAATTGATGAGTTTGGTTATATTACTCATGTGAATTGTATAATTGTTTACGAGAACAACTGATGAGTTATAATGTGATATTTATATATATATGAACTGCTTTTCATATCTGAGTGTAATATTCTCGTCAATGAATTATATTCATTAGACGTCTTACTCTCTCTATTTCTCTTCTTTTCTATTACTTTCTATTGCTTGCTTTTGGACGTGTGCTCGTTAGATAGACAGTTTTGCTTGGATTTGGAGCTACCCGTCCGTGATGTTCCCGGAGGGGGCATGAGGAATTGAGGAGAGGAAGTACCCTAGCTTTGGAGTTAGCCACCAGGAGTTGCTTATCATTTTGTGACTTTTGAAACACTGACGGCTTCAGCTTGTTCATGTCTTTGTTTAGTATCTTTTGGCGATGATTAATATTTCCGCCTAGTGTCTTTTGACGATGATTAATATTTCCGCCCTTTCTTGTTGGATATGTATATTAAGTACTTATGATCTTTTATATCTATGAAGATATATATTTAGGAAATGTTGAATCATTTCAGTTACCGTTAGGTAACCGATTTTGATTTTCACGTTATATGTTACTTAAAGTGATGTCCCGGAAAAGAAAGGTTTTTAAAAGGAAACAATTTTATATCACCAATTTCAAAAAAAAAATTACTCACTTTTCCACGTAATAAATAAAGAGTATTTTTCGGAGTGTTACACAATCATGCAAATTTGTGTATCATATATTAAAACCTTTAATTCAAAAAATATAATATTATGGATTATGATAATTAAAGGAATTATTTTATCCTATAAATAAAGATTAATCTATATTTTGATGTGTGTTACGATATTTTTCAACAAATATTTCACAAGTATTGAATTTTGATTTTATATAATACTCAATCTAGTAAGACCTCATAGTACTATATTTGAGAGTGAAAAGTGTCAAGGATTGCATTAGCAACGTTTGCCTATGTTTTGATGAAGACAAGGAATTAGCTAAAGCTTGAAGATGACTCAACAATCAACATGTCGAGGGCTCAAGTGGTGACTTATTAGACTTAGGTTATATTTCTTAATTATCTTTTTAGAAGTCTAAGTTGTTTGCCATAGATATTGAGTCTAGGTTACGTAAACCTAGGTGTGAGTCTCACAAGATTTAATAAAGTAATCAACCCACTAAAATGAGACATCATCTAGAAATATATGATAAGTAGGTTCATGCATTTGAATACATTAATTTTATGCATTAAATATATTATATTTTGGAAATCAGACATTGCATGAGCATGTATTATATAGGTAGTTTACCATGCATTAACAAGCTAATTTTCACACTGTTTAATCAATTAAGGTATCTCGTTAATCGATTAATAGATTAACAGAATTGCACAGAATTGTAGTTTCAACAGAAAACGGAAAAACTGAAAACAATTGAAAACGGTTATTTTCAAACAACCTGTTAATCGATTAAATGGGTACTTAATCGATTAAATGAGACTTTAAACAATTTTCTATTTAAACTAAAATCTCAGCATATGTGGCATAAGAATCAAAACACTTTTACATCATTATCTCTGCATATTTTTGAATCACTCACTATCATATCTAGGAGAAAATATTGCATGTTGAATTAGGAGAAAGAATAGATCTTGCTAATGCCTTAGTTTTCATATTCATATTGCATGATTCTTTGAAAAGCTTTCCTGTATCATTCTTGCGTTTCTTGAAAGAAAAAGAGATAGTTCTTTATGATTGCATATTTTCAAAAACCTCATGCATGAACATTCATATTAGACTAGGACGTCTTGTGAGTTCTTGCTTAGGTTTTAGGCTTTGATCTTTATTGTAATATCCGAGTATTAAGTACTCATTCATAACTCAAAAAAAATTTATTCAAGGATTGGGAAAATCCTAGCTGCGGTTAGGTAATGTGTTCTTCACAAAGACTTGGAGGTCTTGGGATAAATGGCGATACCTTGGTTGGGGCCGAATCACGGTAAGAAAGGTTTTCTTGGGAGACAGTTTTGGGAAAGGTCAAACCAATAGTGACGAAGTTCTTTGGGTTCCAAGAAAGGAGCGTTCGAGTCTTGTATTTGGAAACGTGTATGTAACGTACACTGTGTTTAATAGTGAAGAAGGAAAATCTCCCAAATCAGAGGGGAGGACTGGATGTAGTTTTGCAGTGGAGAGCAAAACGAATCAGGATAAAATCATTGCACAATCTTTTCTATCATTTTCTCTGTTATATTTTCAAGATGTTTTAATGCGAATCTGGAACTAATATTTTGCACACTTGTTCCTTGTTATGTTCTTGTTAATCTTGCATAAAAGTATATGTTGTATATATGTTTGTGCGTTGGTTAATAACTGTGCAAGAAGTTGATCTGGTCATTCTGTTTCTGTTACTGATTAATCGATTAAGATCAGTTGTTAATCGATTAACTGACATTTTTCAGCAAGTGTGTAAAAACCAGAAAAGTGGAACTTGAGCTCCGTCACACCTATTCAACCCCCTTCTAGGTGTACTCTGCCACTGATATAGTGTAGATTAATGACAAATATAAAACATAATAAAGCTAAATTATGTCAACCAAGTTTTAATCATCTTTGTTAATGCTATGAATTATAATTATCATATTGTAGGATTGTTTTAGAGAATCGTGGGAGTACTACATAATGTAAATGTCTAAAAAATTTCTCACCGTTCTAGTACATTTTAATCACTTGTAGACTTTTACTTTGTAAGTGAATGAGAGTTCCAATTTTCATATTGCTCAAGACTAAATTATTTTTTGAGGTGCATAGATTATTGAATTGTGTTTATCTTTACTAGGGTGTGATAGGTATTTTAAGTTTGTTAGTCTTCATTCTTATTTTATGTTATTAAATATTTAATTTTATATATTTGATTTTGAAGAATTAGAATTTATATTGCATTGTATATCATAATTTTTTATTAGGTGTAGTTAATATTATAATTTTTTGTCTTTATTAGAGTGTACAATTTAAGGTGAGAGAAGTTATTTTAACTTGTAGAAGTGATTATGTAGGATTATATGTATCATGATTTCAACTACCATCACATTTTACTAAGAAAAATATGTATATATTAACACTGTAAAAATTTATACATTATCAATAAATTATCTATTATTTAATTTCAATCATTATATATTTTTCAAAAAAATAATATAAATGGATGATGAATAATATATTAACTATATAAAAATGCAAAATACTGCATCAACAAATTTGAATATCACATTTATTGATCATGTATTTAAGAAGGGCGTTGATAAAGTAAGTTATTAGCTATTAACGATGGTGAGATGATCTATATTGTAATAATAATAATAATAATAGTAATAGTAATAGTAATAGTAATAGTAATATTAATAATAATAATAATAATAATAATAATAATAATAATAATAATAATAATAATAATAATAATAATAATAATAATAATATAGTTATTTAAAAGAAAAAAACAAGACAACTTCGCAAAAAGGGAACACGTGAAGTTCACTGAAGTGGATCTGGTAGTGGCTGCATCAAATCTCAACCCTTCAAAATATTTTGATTGACTATCATTTGTTGAAGAAAAAAGTTGCAATCCATTCCCACCTTAAAATTGGTGAATGCAGTAGATCCAGGTCAGAAGTTCAGTGTCTTAAAACAGTGGACAGTTTAATTACATATCCCTATGTATTATACTCCTGCTACTGCCAACTAAGGATGACATAGATAATGCGTAGAATATTCAATTATTATTACCAAAAATTTCTACCAAAACATATAAAAAGCGTTATATTTAGATACTATTTATATTTTTAGGTATTAAAATTTAATTTTAAGTTTTAATTATAATTAAAATTTTAATACGTAACCAATAATTTATTGGTTGCATGGGTAAGCTTTTTGATATGCAAGAATTAGGGAGGAAAAAAGTTGTGAAGAAAAAAAAATAAGAGGCAAATTTACTTTCGTAGTATAGATTGACTTTAAAACTATTATAGTAGTGTAACTTTATTTTTATTTACTAAAGTAGTATATTTTTGTTGAAATTGTCTACCCCATTATTGATTTGTATTTTTTTCATGGTCCCACCAAAATCGCACTGGAAGTGGAGTTTATTTTTTTATTAAATTTTTCTGCCAAAGAACTCGGCAATCTTGTAGGAGCTCTCAGTTTGTTTTTATGTCTGCCAAATAACTCGGCAATATTGTTGGAGTTTTATCTTCTTTTTTAGTGTTTTTATTATTTTTAGTAATTTTACCGGAACATCATGATCAACAACAATAATATTATTAAAAAAAAGATATTACAATATTATAAGATTGTCGAGTTCTTTTGCAGAATCTTTTTTTAAACAAACTGAAAACTCCTTTGTGGATGCCGATTTTGCCAATGTAAAATAAAATACAAGTAAAAGTGGAAAACTCCACTATGGCTGCCGATTACCAAAGAAATTTAATAAAAAAAATAAACTCCACTTCCAGTGCCGATTTTGGTGGGACCAGGAAAAAAAAACAAATCGGCAATGGGGTAGGCGATTTCAACAAAAGTATACTACTTTGGTAAATAAAAATAAAGTTACACTACTACGATAATTTTAAAGTTAAACTATACTATCATAGTAAATTTGCCGAAATAAGAGAGAATTTGTATTTTTCTCCCCTTTGTTGGTTGACGTGTGAAAATAAGAAGGAGGAAATAAAAATTTGTGGGACCCATGCCTAAAGTCACTCTCTCAATAAATGCAAAGAAAGTAGAAGGGAGAAGAAAAATGGTGAGCAATGGCAAAAATACCTCAAATTATCTTATTTTCTTATACAAAATACTACCCACTATATTAATTGATTTAATGTAAAAAAGTTGTGGCAATTGTATTACAATGAAAAAGTTTTAATATTTAACATTACAATATTTATCATTTATTTATATTATAATCTAAATTAGTGAACTAGAATAAAACATTTCTTTATATTATCTTTATTGTATGAATATTTTTGTCATTTAAAGATTTATTTTTGTTTTTTTCTCTTCTCTTTCTCTCATATGAACAATACAAAAATCTACTCTAATTCTTCTTTATCTCTTTCTCCCCTCACTCTTTCTCACCAATCTCTCTTCTTTCATTTTCTTCCCCTCATAGAAAGCATAAAACTATAACTTTCTTTATTTGTCCATGTACGAACTATGTATAAAGTTAATAAATTAGTGTGTGGTTGTTGGTGACTGAATCCAAACTTCACCTTCTTTTTTTTGTTTCTCACAAATATTTTCGCACCGGAGGCAATCCTGTTCAAACTGAAAATATCTAGAAGTACATGAGGCTAACTCTCCTAACAATCATTTTTTTCATCCAGAAGATTCGAACATGAGACATTGTTTAAGGGGAATCAAGTATGTACCACTTGAACAAACACTTGGTAGACTTGACTTTAAACTTTACTCATTTAATTTTCCAATAAATTTTATGTTCATTTGGCTCCTTATCTCATCCAGTAATAAAATTCTAGATTTAGTTAGAATGCTTTCTTGTATTAAGCACGTTTAATAAAATTAATAATTTATTATATGGATAATGAATTAATCTGTGTAAATATCTATTGTTTCCATATTTAAAAGGAATATATTACATCTAAAGACTAAAGTTGAGATGTTCTTAGTCAAAGTGTAAATCAAACTTCACTAAAAATACGAAAACCCAATTTCTAGAATCTGAATGTATAACAATTAGTTTTGGATCCAGACAAAATAGTACACCTAGAATAATAATTATAATATATTCACCCACAATTTTCTTATTATTAAAGAATGCATTTCAACTTTATATTTTTAAGACAATAAATATGTTTCCTTTTGTACTTAATATTTTCTTTATTTTTTGGTACAAAAATAAAATAAAATAAAATAAAATAAAAAATTAAATTCTCCAAAATAATTCATTAAACTACTTTATCATTTTCAAAAGCTATAATCTTCATTTATTTTTGTGTAGCATGCAACTCTCCAGAATAGTTAATTGACTCCATAAGCTGCAATTTACCAATTAAAGCTTTTAAAGAGTTATATTAAGATGTACCATAATTCTTTTAAACATACATAAATTTGATATGCATTTTGTCTATTAATAATTAATTAGCGATCGACATGTATTACGTTCTTTAAAAAAAAAATTGATTTTGCAACCGAATGTATAATGATTTCATTAAGATTTTTCATTCTTCGTAGTGTTTTTTCTTTTCAGACTTGTTTTGTCCACAACAATGTTGACTTTTAAGTTTGCTTTGCGATTGAGCAGTCATCATTGCCGATGCTTCTTCAACTTATCTTTTTATACTGTACTTTTTTATCTTGTTCAACTAATAAATATTTTCAACAATATTTAAAATCCTATTTTATCCATGTACCCAAAAAAATATCCTATTTATCCATTATAGTAAACTAGGGGTAAACATGAATAGGATATGTAATACTGTGTTTTTTTTCTTCTAGCACTTTTAATTAAGTAATTAGTATTAATAGATTAATTATAGAAATTAATGAGTAATGTTTTAGGGTAAATCTAAGTTGAGTTTTAGTCTTGTATTATGATTTTCTTGCTTGCCCTATTTTTCAAGATTTTTGGAGAATAAAAGTTTCTGAGACGATTTCGGGTCGTTTTATCGAGTTTTCGCCCAATTTTTGAGTTTCGTAACTCAGAATCTTTTGATTTCGCTGTTGACTTCGAAATATTATTTCTAGTCAAAATAGACACCAAGTTTGTCCGTAACTCATCTCTAGATACTTTCACCTCGAAACTCAAGTTTCGACGTTTCAGGAAAATGTCCTAAATCGAGAGATTGTATATTCCTGGACAAAATTATTCGAAAATGTTCATACATATGTTTATCGGGAAATTATATCATATCAATAAAGTTAGAAATCATCATTTCATGAATCACTTACTTGTTACACAAGTAATGTAAAAGCTTCCAAAAACCCCTAAATTACTCAACAAATCCTCTCACTCTACCACCATCAGACACATCAGAGTACACATCTGCTGTCCCACACTTTGTGCCACTCCATGTCCCATGGGCATGTGACTGATCAGAAAAAATATATTTAAGTTAAAATTTAATTATTAAATATTTTTCTGACCAATCATAAACTCATGGTACATTGAGTGGCACAAAGCGTGGGACAACAGATGTGCTCCCGACACATCACTTATGCTAGTCTAAATCTACTTACTTTGCATTAAATTTTCTGATTTGACGAGGGTGAGACTCTCTTGTAAATACCTCACCTCATTCTCTCATTTTTATACTAAATTCTCTATACAAACTAAGGTAGTCTTTTACTTTCTCTTCTTCATCTTCTTCTCATACTTCATAGAAAGTTATGAGATTTTATTATGTTGTTCATAAAGTAGAGTTTATATTTGTTCTTTAAGTATTTTATGAATGTATAACTAAAGGGGATCATAATAAAATCATATGAACATTTATGGAGTTTTTGACTTTTGTAAATCTTGAAATTTCTTCTTGTTCTTAGATGGAAAAATTATATCTTTGGACAAGGTTAGATGAGTTATTTGTTTGGAAATATTAGAAATTATTGTTAGTATTTGAATATGTTTAAAGGTGATGATTTTAACATCAAAAAACCTTTAATGTGTTTAGGAAAAAGTTTATATTTTATTCTTGAAAGTTTATGATGTTGATGAGTTGTTGTTGAAAATGTTTCATTTTTAGAAAGTATTATATTTTAAAAGTGATTTAGCATATTTTACTCTTTGATTTCCAAGTTAAAATAATGATTTGGGATAAAAGATGATTNGTTTAGCATATTTTACTCTTTGATTTCCAAATTAAAATAATGGTTTGGGATAAAAGATGATTTATTAAAGTCTTGACTTCATAAACTTAAAGTGTTATGAAGTTTTGGATATTAAAGTAGTAGAAAGTCTTACCTTAGGATTTATTTTCATGACTATGAAATTAACACTTACTAACCCTTGAGGTTTTTCCTAAAAAATTAGGAGGTGTTAAGATGTTCATAAAAAATTGTTGTATTTATTTTAGTTGACTTACTTTAAAGTGGTAAGAATAACTAAAAAATGTTTATAGTAAAATATTAAATTAAGAGTCGTTCTTTTTTATGATTATGAAAATAACACTTACTAACCTTTGAGGTTTTTTCCTAAAAAATTAGGAGGTGTTAAGGTGTTAATGAAAAATTTATTTTAGTAGTATACTTGAAATAATGAAATTTACCTAAAAGTCTTGACTTTATAACCTTAAAGCGTTATGAAGTCTTAGATGGAAAAATGATTTAAAATGTTAAATCTCAGTTAAGTGAACTTACTTTAAAATGGTAAGATTTACTTAAAAAGTATTGATTTTGTTTAAATTGACTTACTTTAAAAATGATAAGTCTAGCTTAATGATCTTATTTTAAAGTTCAGTTTTAGTAAAAATGTTTTACTTACAAAAAATAAGATTTATGAACTATCAAAAAAATGTAATGAAGTGGGAATACATATGTAGAAAGGTTCTATATAAGGAAAGACTTGATATTTAAGGGTGTCTTTACGACCCACCTATCTTTCCTGAGAACTAGTCTAGTGTATATCCACGGATTACGACATAATTCCGGTATAAGTTTTATTGGAAATCTTACTTTAAAAAGTGTTATTTGATTGTAAGACTTTCAATGACAAATGATGATTCAAGGATATTCAACCTTGAATCGGATGGACAAAAACAATTAAATTCATTTTAAATCAGAAGTTTTATTTTCGCGTAAAAATTTATTTCGTAAGTATAATAATTATCGCCAGTTAACTAATTAACGTTATTTTGGCATAATGAAGAGTTCGAGAGGAGATCAAATCAAGTAAGCTCACCGACAAACAGAGAACTTAGCGACCCGATACACTCAGGTGAGGAAGAAAACATCATGATACACTGGTGTCCGAATATGCATCAAGACCTCCACTTCCTCACAAGTTTGGAATTGCCTTGAGTATTAAGAAAGCTTGTACTTAATCAATTGCCTATTTGTTTGGATTAAATACAACAATATTTCTTATACCAATTTATGTTATGCTTATATATGCAAATACCATGTTTACTCTTGAATTATAATGTTTGAATGATTATTATGGAATGATATGTATGTGATAATTGTTAAATTCAAGGTTTAAAAACATGTGATATAAATGAGAAATATTTTCCTTGAGAAAAATAATTAAAATGATATTCAGGCTCTTCTCGCTTGACCGAGAAGTCTCTAGAGAAAATGAGTGTTTTAGCTCAAGGCGAGATAGCTCTCGCTTGAGCTAAAATAGGCACCAAGAAAACTGATTGTTTTCTCGCTTAAGCCACAAATTCCTCAAAAATGGATGTGCCCTCGCTTAAGCGAGACAACCCTCGCTTGAGCGAGACAACCCTCGCTTGAGCGAGACAACTCTCGCTTGAGCGAGAGGGCTCCATACAAACATGACTTCTTTTTATATTGTCTGAACGATAACTCTCATATATACGAGAGCCTAATGCATGTTTGCCATCAAGAAGTTGTAAACGTAAATAGCTATATGAAATTCTTGAAAGTAATAAAAGTAAGGAATTGTTTTGTTAAAGGCAAGGCCCGAAGGTGTGATATTATGCCCACGCAGCAAGATCGTTTGACCGTAAGAGACTTGGCTAGAGGAGTCGTCCAGGATGATTCAACGATGGTTCGCAATGGTGCTGAGAAGTATTATGTTGTTCCCATGCAGCGAGATCGTCTGACCGTAAGAGGTTTGGCTTGAGAGTTGTCCCGGGTAATTTTAGCGATGGTTCGTAGTCGTGCCGAAATTATTCTCTTTTTGTTTATATGTTAATATCAGAACCCACTAGAAGCATTCCCGATGAGAGATGTCTTAGGATGGGCAAATCGCTAAAAAAGATGGATTAAAATATATAATTTACTAATTTCGGTTAGGGTGTATATCCATGGTAAAAAATGAAGTAATGGAGAGGAAATGTGCGGGAGACGAATGAGGCCTGAGATGTTGAGAGGGATGGTGTTGATGGTGGTGATTCGTCAGCAAATTCTCGAGGGAGAGTCTAGGTGAGACGAGTCCCATGTATTCATGGATGAGGTATTTTGTTGGACCGGACAGTGCTCATAGCGCAAACTAGACGATCTCTAACAACCCCTCTTTGCAATCAGGATCGATGAGAGGGATGCCCAAAAAGTATTTGATATGACACCATCCTGAAATGGACAATTTCGTTGGAACAAATCGATCATATATCCTTGCGAGGAATAATTTTGGTGCGATCTAATCGACATGTTATGGGAATTGTACTCTTGGTTATTTTCGAATAGTTATTGGGAGGATAAAAGAGTAAGGATGATGGACACATGCATCGCATTGTATACATGATATTCTTCGATATTGATTCTAAATTCTCGAGTTTTATACTTCATTCATCGTTATTATATGCTTGTATGATCACATGATATATTTGTACTCGTGCGTTGTCTTGATGTATTATTCTGTGTAATTCCACGACGTCGATGACAAGTTTTTCATAGATGTTTTACTCTCTCTTTTCTTCTAGTGTATTTGTACGCATGTTCAAATGGATCCATCAACACTGATCCGAGGTTATCGCTTCACTATGTCCCAGGAGGGGACATGAAATGTTAAGGGTAATCGACACACTTACAAAGGTCCTTGCGACCTAGAGCTGGATTGGGTAAGCAATGGCTTAGTTCTGCATCTTCCACCTTACTACGCAGATCAGGAGGCATCATTCACTTTGCCCGACCAAAGACCTGCAACCGCCGAACTTTCTATACCGACTGAAGCTCGAGGCGTACTAGAAGTTGTTAGGACTTGGCCCCAAACATGATTCTCATCATCAGGATCAACGACAAGAGAGACAAATGGAGCCATGCCAAGGGGGTACAACCCGAACCCCTCGATGGATTGGGGAGCGGATAAAGTGGAGGAGGAAGACAACAATGACTATGTAGAGCTTATCTGCATAAAAGATTCAGTTGAGGTCATTGAGATATCTTCTGACTCGGAGATGGAGGAAGACCCTAGCAAGGCTTCTAGTGCACCTCCGGTTTAGGAGGTTTCTCTTTTGTTTTGTTGTGATATGAACCTGTGTGAGGTACTTTTTGTAATGTCAATGCCCCAACATTATTTTCTTTGTATTCTCAGTTTTTTATTTGTGTCGATGATTAGATTTCGCCCTTAAACAATTCTGTATTTATTCAAGAATTTTATGAATGAGAAGTATTCAGAAAAGAATTGTGCTCATTTAATTATCTTCAATGTATTAAAAATTTTATTTCTGCAAGGTTTGAAAATGTGACGTCTTGAAAATGGAATAAGGTAAAAGTGAAAATGATTTCTAAGTTATAAGTTACATAAAAAAAAAAAATTTACATATTTTTCTAAGAGATTAAATATATTAAATTTGAAATGATTTTCGGGGCGTTACAAGATAACGTTTATCCTTACCCAACCTCAAATGTTGATTGAGTCATTTTTGAACTCAAACATATACTCGAAACTAACTCGACCTAAATGTTGATCGAGTCATCATATGAACCCAACCCTAAACCCAATTAAATATAATGCATAAATTTTTTTAGATAAAATATTCTTAATATTATTTAGTAAAGTAAATTACAGTGACTCATTGAATTTAAGTGAAATTACACAAACCACCTATTCATCTTTTACATCTAAAAACCCTCCTAATTTTTATGCATATATTACATTGACTATCCCTCTATAACAAATAAGCGTGATTTTTAAATAAAAATGAGTAATAAATGTAATTAAGTTAAACAAAATATGTTATACGTGGAAACAAGTATAAAAGTATACGAGTCAATTCATTTTCGTTGTTTTTATTCGTTACTATATAATATAAGAGTGATTTAAACAATATCTCCTTAGAATTATTGATGTATCTTGTAATAAATCAAAAATAATGAAAATTTATTAAATCGTATACTATTTGGACTTGTCTCTATGATATATCATATTTTGTTTAACTTAATTATACTTATCATCTTTTTTGTTTAAAAGATCACACTTATTTCTCATGCACGGGTAGTTAGTATAATAAATGTATAAAAATCAGGGTTTTTTGTATATGTGTAAAAAATGGAGGAGTATTTTGTGTAATTTCACTAAAAGTCAGGGGGTGTCAGTGTAATTTACTCTATTTTAACATATGAAATGATATATGTATATATATTGTTAATCATATATACATGATGGAAAAATTAGAGAATCAATGATACTTTTGACCAAAGAGATCTCATTATTTGGTACATAATTGTAGAGATACAAATATAAACAAAATGAGTGAGTAAAGTGAGAAAGGTTCAGGCTGGGTCATGCTTGTTCCCTTCAAACTCTAAATATTGATTGGGTTTAAATTTTAAATTTGAACATTGTCCTAGACCTAACACTATATATTGGGATTCGATCATGATCGAGCCAAACTATGTGAGCGAATAGGGTCTGGTCTTGTTCACCCCTATAGTGAATATACAAAGAGGAAAATGTAATCCTTTAGTTGATATCTTTAATGGCCTCGAATATCTATGATTAAGCATAATAATGGAGAACAAAATATATCTACTAATAGTATAAGTGTTTCATATAATGTTAGTTGATCATCTACCATTCATTTTTTATTATTATTGACTTTTCAAACAAATATAAATGAATGGTAGATTAGGTATTGCATATAAATCTTTACACTAATAATATAGATGACAAAATGGGTAGTTCTGCTCATTTTGCTCCTGCTCGCAAAATTTAAGCATATGTGGGTATGTTCGTAATGTCTTAGCGTACAAAATTGCATTCATTGCCCGTTTTAGAATGACCAACGGGCATGTGAGTGGTCCACTAGAATTGGTGAATAATAGAAAAATAAAAATTATTCTTATAATAAAATAAAAATTTAAACAAAGTAGTTAAAGAGAAAAAATTAACATAAACTTTAATATTTTATATGAAGTTGAACAAATCACATTAAATCATAAGTTTTTGAAGCATTAAAAATCATATTACATAATAATTTATTTGATTTTTTTTTATTTTTTTCTTCTTAAATTATGCATGTAGGTAGGGATGGAAATGAGCCAAACCGAGTCGAACCAGAATTGAGTTTGATTAAGCTCGATAATAATTTTCCTCTGCTCGAAATTCAACTCCAGTTTGATACGAGCTATTTCTTTAGCCCGAGTTTGGTTCGTTTAAAATTCACAAACTATTCGGCATAGTTCAAGTTGGTTCATTTGAATAACTCAAATAATTAATTTGTTTATAAAAGAAATACTACAAAATGTTATATATATATATATATATAATCTAGCCTAAGTTCGATTCGTTTATTTAACGAGCTCAATTTCTAAGTCAAGTTTGACTTATTTAGTTCATGAATCAAGTTTATCGAGCTAAATAACGAGTTAGGTTTTGAACGAATATCAAGTTGTCAACCCTACCTGTGTGTCACCCATATTGCCCAATAGGATGTCCATAGGCTTAGCGAACAAATGAACAAAATTTGCATGTTCTACCCACACAAAAATACGAGCTATATACAGTGTGTCCGGGAACATTATATGTTTTGTCATCTATAACCCACAATGCATAGATTTTACTATCATAATAAAACTATGACATCCTATTATGAACCTTTTATATTAATTTTTTGATTGCATGAATCGTAACCACTAACCTCTGCCTGCTATAGTAGTTCTGATATTTTTTCGAGTTTGGCTGGAAGTGCGTTACTGCATGCCATCACATTCACAACCATCAAAATAATTTTTTTTCTGGGGGAAAGAAAAACTATAAATTAGACTTCAAAACTATGAACTCTTAAATCATTTAATGCAAAGACTGCAATCAAATAGTGAAGCAGATCCGGGTTCAGTTTGGCTAGAGTCACGTAAGCATCGAATGAACTGGTTCGATTCAGAACCTACTTCTATGTTTTTTGGTGAATAAATTGGTATTTGTTATGAAATTGGATTTTTGTTATATGAACGTTGGCTCAAATTTATGTACATTAAATAAAGGAATGAATTCGTTTATCCATTTAAAGGTTGAAGAGTTATATCCTTAGTATTAATATCAAATTTTATAGTAACAAATCTCTTGTTACCGTAAACTAACATTAACTAATAATAACAAAGATAGTTAATAGAAGGAAGAAGACATCAACATGGTATAAGGTTCTATGAATATCCTACTAATGAGGGAGAAATAATAAAAATAACAGGAGGAAATCCATTTATTATTTCACTTACTCTAATAGTAAGTGTAAAAAACTTATTTCATATCTTAGTCATTCATATTAGGGAAATTTTATGATTCAGATCTACTCATTAATTAAACTAATTGATTTCCCTAAAATGTATGACTAATATATAGAGCAAATTATTTTGTTATTTTTTGAGTAAGTGATACCCTCCAAAAAATAATTAGGGAAGTGAAAGATTAATGTTCCATTAAAGAAGATAGTGGCCTGGAACTGTGGCATATGCAATATGGGTTTATGGTGGTGGTGGTGGGGGCTTGTGGACTTCCCTCTCAAGTGTGTACCCATTGAATTTGGCAGGGTTATTAGGTTAAAGAAAGCACAAGCACCCAACCTAACTTCTTTGGAATTCTATGATCTTTTCCTATAATATGGAAGAGTCATCATAAGTCATTGATCTATTTCTTTAGGTAAATTCTTAGTTTTGTCAACAATCTTGTGGTTATAACATCATTACCCCTTGCTCACTCAATCAAATACAAAAAGTAGAAGGTTTGCGAGTTGGAGACCCCACTCCTTGATATCAAATCATGTTGGTAATTAGTTGTTAGAATTACTAAAAGCACTATATGCTAAGCGAGTGGTGGGGAAAAAAAACAGTTTTCTCTTTATTAACCAATTGGAATTAGAATCATGAGAGTTATTCAAATCAGAATCATTTGTATATAATGTAAAAGCTGTGAGAAACAACCATATATTGATAGTGATTAATTAAGATTAAAAGTGTTGGAGGAAAGAAAGAAATGATTCTTGAAAAGAAAGAATTAATCGATTAAGACAATGGGTAATCGATTATCGGGGAATGAGAGAAGATGGTTAACACTGAACTAACTTTCATTTCAGGCACAGTGCTTTTTATAACAGAAACAACTGTATGTTTAATCGATTATACAAACTATTAATCGATTAACGAAACTACTTATAATCGACTAACTAGCTAAATAAATTACATTGTTCTCAACACTCTCCCTTAATTTATACTAGCTAGACTATAGACTCCAAGCTTATGTCTAAGTTCTTCAAACCTTCCCTTCTTCAATGACTCCGTGAGTATATATGCAAGTTGACCTTCAGATTTTCAAAATTCCAATTTTAATTTCCCTATACTCACTTGATCTCCAAGGATCTTGTCTCAATATGTTTTCTTCTCCCATGTGCTACTGGATTTTTAGCCAAGTTTATTACTGATTTGTTATCAACCATCAATTGCATACTATCCTCTTCACCCTTTAGCTTTAATTCATCAAGTAATTTCTCGAGCCATAGAGCTTGGCAAGCAGCCATACAAGCAACAATATATTCTACTTCACATGAGGACAAGGCAACTACATCTTGTTTCTTTGAGCACCAAGAGATTGGAGCACCTCCAAACATGAACATATACTTTGTTGTGCTCTTTCTATCACTCTTGTCTCCACACTAGTCTACATCACTGAATCCAAGCATAGTTTGATTGAGTCTGCAGAGTTTGTTGGACAACATCAAGCCAAAATCAATGGTTCCCTTCACATATCTGAGTAATCTCTTGGCTGCCAGTAGATCAGACTTTTTTGGTGACTCCATATGCCTACTCACAACCCCTACTCCATATGATATGGTTGGCCTTGTATTGCATACATACCTTAGGCATCCTATCATCTGCTTATACAATGTCTTGTCTACCATTGAATCTCCTTCAAGTGCATCAACTATGTCGTTAACTTCATTGGGTGTAGAAACAGGGTTACAGTCTTCAAGTTGAAATCTTTTCAACACATCTGATGCATATTTCTTCCCAAGTCACTTATCTCAAACTCAGCTAAAATGAGGAATAAGGATATCTTTAAATTTGTGAGACCTAATCCTAGAGACAAAATCTGACTTATATCAAGCATATAAAATGTTCATTTGATTGCTTAGTTGGGAGAAAGTTTATCACTAGGTCTCCCCTTCTAGCCTACATACATCACTTGTCTCTAACGAATGAGATTTTAAAAAGTAATATAAAAATGCTACCTTTTGTTTTTAAAAGTTCTTTTTATTTATGTAGCAATATTTAATTGGATTGGGAAAGAAAATGAGACATCTTTAAGGACATATGATCTTTGTCCCTGACTGACTCAAGCTTCAAAAGGTAACCCTGGAGAAGTGGGCAGTAGTGGCTTAATGAAAGTATATGTTCCATTTTAGCTGAGCTGAGTGGAGTGCTTAGCTTAAAGGTCTTGAATTGGCCTGAAATAGTGGCTGCAGAAAATTGATTCTGGTAAGTGATTCTAACTCTCTTGTCTTGTTATTTTTCAGATCATCAACTAAATGATCTCCTTATTATCAGTCCAACAAAGTGAATTCTAGGATCCTCCCATAGATGAGTCGTGACAAGACTCTTGAAGTTCATGCATAAGGTTGGCTTCCTAATTAACTAGTGTTTAGATAAGATTTATGAGGTTGATATTCTTGAATTCGGTTTATAATCTTGATAGCCCACCACTAGAATTAGTTAGGACTTTATTTGATGATGTATCAGTGGTTTTCATGACTCGTAGGAAGGTGATTCACTTATTCCAATAGTAAGTTAGAAAAACTTTTTCTATAATGGATAACTAAAATGTGGAGTATGTTTTTTTAAATTTACTCTAGTAAGTGGATCTCCTATATATATA
>NC_032026.1:10849737-10854815 GCF_001865875.1 Lupinus angustifolius | reverse complement strand
ATTCTCGTCCTCATCCTATCCTATCCTCATCCTATCCTCATTCTCGTCCTCATCCTATCCATTTCCTCATCCTCATCCTCTTCTTCATCCTCATCCTCATCCTATCCTCATCCTCATCCTCATCCTATCCTCATCCTCATGCTCGTCCTCATCCTATCCTCCTCCTCTTCCTCATCCTATCCTCATTCTCTTTCTCGTCCTCATCCTTTCCTCTTCTTCATCCTCATCCTCATCTCGATCCTATTCTCATCCTCATCCTCATCATATTCTCATCCTCATCCTATCCTCATCCTCGTCCTCATCCTCATCCTCTTCCTCTTCCTCTTCCTCTTCCTCTTCCTCTTCCTCTTCCTCTTCCTCTTCCTCTTCCTCTTCCTCTTCCTCTTCCTCTTCCTCTTCCTCTTCCTCTTCCTCTTCCTCTTCCTCTTCCTCTTCCTCTTCCTCTTCCTCTTCCTCTTCCTCTTCCTCTTCCTCTTCCTCTTCCTCTTCCTCTTCCTCTTCCTCTTCCTCTTCCTCTTCCTCTTCCTCTTCCTCTTCCTCTTCCTCTTCCTCTTCCTCTTCCTCTTCCTCTTCCTCTTCCTCTTCCTCTTCCTCTTCCTCTTCCTCTTCCTCTTCCTCTTCCTCTTCCTCTTCCTCTTCCTCTTCCTCTTCCTCTTCCTCTTCCTCTTCCTCTTCCTCTTCCTCTTCCTCTTCCTCTTCCTCTTCCTCTTCCTCTTCCTCTTCCTCTTCCTCTTCCTCTTCCTCTTCCTCTTCCTCTTCCTCTTCCTCTTCCTCTTCCTCTTCCTCTTCCTCTTCCTCTTCCTCTTCCTCTTCCTCTTCCTCTTCCTCTTCCTCTTCCTCTTCCTCTTCCTCTTCCTCTTCCTCTTCCTCTTCCTCTTCCTCTTCCTCTTCCTCTTCCTCTTCCTCTTCCTCTTCCTCTTCCTCTTCCTCTTCCTCTTCCTCTTCCTCTTCCTCTTCCTCTTCCTCTTCCTCTTCCTCTTCCTCTTCCTCTTCCTCTTCCTCTTCCTCTTCCTCTTCCTCTTCCTCTTCCTCTTCCTCTTCCTCTTCCTCTTCCTCTTCCTCTTCCTCTTCCTCTTCCTCTTCCTCTTCCTCTTCCTCTTCCTCTTCCTCTTCCTCTTCCTCTTCCTCTTCCTCTTCCTCTTCCTCTTCCTCTTCCTCTTCCTCTTCCTCTTCCTCTTCCTCTTCCTCTTCCTCTTCCTCTTCCTCTTCCTCTTCCTCTTCCTCTTCCTCTTCCTCTTCCTCTTCCTCTTCCTCTTCCTCTTCCTCTTCCTCTTCCTCTTCCTCTTCCTCTTCCTCTTCCTCTTCCTCTTCCTCTTCCTCTTCCTCTTCCTCTTCCTCTTCCTCTTCCTCTTCCTCTTCCTCTTCCTCTTCCTCTTCCTCTTCCTCTTCCTCTTCCTCTTCCTCTTCCTCTTCCTCTTCCTCTTCCTCTTCCTCTTCCTCTTCCTCTTCCTCTTCCTCTTCCTCTTCCTCTTCCTCTTCCTCTTCCTCTTCCTCTTCCTCTTCCTCTTCCTCTTCCTCTTCCTCTTCCTCTTCCTCTTCCTCTTCCTCTTCCTCTTCCTCTTCCTCTTCCTCTTCCTCTTCCTCTTCCTCTTCCTCTTCCTCTTCCTCTTCCTCTTCCTCTTCCTCTTCCTCTTCCTCTTCCTCTTCCTCTTCCTCTTCCTCTTCCTCTTCCTCTTCCTCTTCCTCTTCCTCTTCCTCTTCCTCTTCCTCTTCCTCTTCCTCTTCCTCTTCCTCTTCCTCTTCCTCTTCCTCTTCCTCTTCCTCTTCCTCTTCCTCTTCCTCTTCCTCTTCCTCTTCCTCTTCCTCTTCCTCTTCCTCTTCCTCTTCCTCTTCCTCTTCCTCTTCCTCTTCCTCTTCCTCTTCCTCTTCCTCTTCCTCTTCCTCTTCCTCTTCCTCTTCCTCTTCCTCTTCCTCTTCCTCTTCCTCTTCCTCTTCCTCTTCCTCTTCCTCTTCCTCTTCCTCTTCCTCTTCCTCTTCCTCTTCCTCTTCCTCTTCCTCTTCCTCTTCCTCTTCCTCTTCCTCTTCCTCTTCCTCTTCCTCTTCCTCTTCCTCTTCCTCTTCCTCTTCCTCTTCCTCTTCCTCTTCCTCTTCCTCTTCCTCTTCCTCTTCCTCTTCCTCTTCCTCTTCCTCTTCCTCTTCCTCTTCCTCTTCCTCTTCCTCTTCCTCTTCCTCTTCCTCTTCCTCTTCCTCTTCCTCTTCCTCTTCCTCTTCCTCTTCCTCTTCCTCTTCCTCTTCCTCTTCCTCTTCCTCTTCCTCTTCCTCTTCCTCTTCCTCTTCCTCTTCCTCTTCCTCTTCCTCTTCCTCTTCCTCTTCCTCTTCCTCTTCCTCTTCCTCTTCCTCTTCCTCTTCCTCTTCCTCTTCCTCTTCCTCTTCCTCTTCCTCTTCCTCTTCCTCTTCCTCTTCCTCTTCCTCTTCCTCTTCCTCTTCCTCTTCCTCTTCCTCTTCCTCTTCCTCTTCCTCTTCCTCTTCCTCTTCCTCTTCCTCTTCCTCTTCCTCTTCCTCTTCCTCTTCCTCTTCCTCTTCCTCTTCCTCTTCCTCTTCCTCTTCCTCTTCCTCTTCCTCTTCCTCTTCCTCTTCCTCTTCCTCTTCCTCTTCCTCTTCCTCTTCCTCTTCCTCTTCCTCTTCCTCTTCCTCTTCCTCTTCCTCTTCCTCTTCCTCTTCCTCTTCCTCTTCCTCTTCCTCTTCCTCTTCCTCTTCCTCTTCCTCTTCCTCTTCCTCTTCCTCTTCCTCTTCCTCTTCCTCTTCCTCTTCCTCTTCCTCTTCCTCTTCCTCTTCCTCTTCCTCTTCCTCTTCCTCTTCCTCTTCCTCTTCCTCTTCCTCTTCCTCTTCCTCTTCCTCTTCCTCTTCCTCTTCCTCTTCCTCTTCCTCTTCCTCTTCCTCTTCCTCTTCCTCTTCCTCTTCCTCTTCCTCTTCCTCTTCCTCTTCCTCTTCCTCTTCCTCTTCCTCTTCCTCTTCCTCTTCCTCTTCCTCTTCCTCTTCCTCTTCCTCTTCCTCTTCCTCTTCCTCTTCCTCTTCCTCTTCCTCTTCCTCTTCCTCTTCCTCTTCCTCTTCCTCTTCCTCTTCCTCTTCCTCTTCCTCTTCCTCTTCCTCTTCCTCTTCCTCTTCCTCTTCCTCTTCCTCTTCCTCTTCCTCTTCCTCTTCCTCTTCCTCTTCCTCTTCCTCTTCCTCTTCCTCTTCCTCTTCCTCTTCCTCTTCCTCTTCCTCTTCCTCTTCCTCTTCCTCTTCCTCTTCCTCTTCCTCTTCCTCTTCCTCTTCCTCTTCCTCTTCCTCTTCCTCTTCCTCTTCCTCTTCCTCTTCCTCTTCCTCTTCCTCTTCCTCTTCCTCTTCCTCTTCCTCTTCCTCTTCCTCTTCCTCTTCCTCTTCCTCTTCCTCTTCCTCTTCCTCTTCCTCTTCCTCTTCCTCTTCCTCTTCCTCTTCCTCTTCCTCTTCCTCTTCCTCTTCCTCTTCCTCTTCCTCTTCCTCTTCCTCTTCCTCTTCCTCTTCCTCTTCCTCTTCCTCTTCCTCTTCCTCTTCCTCTTCCTCTTCCTCTTCCTCTTCCTCTTCCTCTTCCTCTTCCTCTTCCTCTTCCTCTTCCTCTTCCTCTTCCTCTTCCTCTTCCTCTTCCTCTTCCTCTTCCTCTTCCTCTTCCTCTTCCTCTTCCTCTTCCTCTTCCTCTTCCTCTTCCTCTTCCTCTTCCTCTTCCTCTTCCTCTTCCTCTTCCTCTTCCTCTTCCTCTTCCTCTTCCTCTTCCTCTTCCTCTTCCTCTTCCTCTTCCTCTTCCTCTTCCTCTTCCTCTTCCTCTTCCTCTTCCTCTTCCTCTTCCTCTTCCTCTTCCTCTTCCTCTTCCTCTTCCTCTTCCTCTTCCTCTTCCTCTTCCTCTTCCTCTTCCTCTTCCTCTTCCTCTTCCTCTTCCTCTTCCTCTTCCTCTTCCTCTTCCTCTTCCTCTTCCTCTTCCTCTTCCTCTTCCTCTTCCTCTTCCTCTTCCTCTTCCTCTTCCTCTTCCTCTTCCTCTTCCTCTTCCTCTTCCTCTTCCTCTTCCTCTTCCTCTTCCTCTTCCTCTTCCTCTTCCTCTTCCTCTTCCTCTTCCTCTTCCTCTTCCTCTTCCTCTTCCTCTTCCTCTTCCTCTTCCTCTTCCTCTTCCTCTTCCTCTTCCTCTTCCTCTTCCTCTTCCTCTTCCTCTTCCTCTTCCTCTTCCTCTTCCTCTTCCTCTTCCTCTTCCTCTTCCTCTTCCTCTTCCTCTTCCTCTTCCTCTTCCTCTTCCTCTTCCTCTTCCTCTTCCTCTTCCTCTTCCTCTTCCTCTTCCTCTTCCTCTTCCTCTTCCTCTTCCTCTTCCTCTTCCTCTTCCTCTTCCTCTTCCTCTTCCTCTTCCTCTTCCTCTTCCTCTTCCTCTTCCTCTTCCTCTTCCTCTTCCTCTTCCTCTTCCTCTTCCTCTTCCTCTTCCTCTTCCTCTTCCTCTTCCTCTTCCTCTTCCTCTTCCTCTTCCTCTTCCTCTTCCTCTTCCTCTTCCTCTTCCTCTTCCTCTTCCTCTTCCTCTTCCTCTTCCTCTTCCTCTTCCTCTTCCTCTTCCTCTTCCTCTTCCTCTTCCTCTTCCTCTTCCTCTTCCTCTTCCTCTTCCTCTTCCTCTTCCTCTTCCTCTTCCTCTTCCTCTTCCTCTTCCTCTTCCTCTTCCTCTTCCTCTTCCTCTTCCTCTTCCTCTTCCTCTTCCTCTTCCTCTTCCTCTTCCTCTTCCTCTTCCTCTTCCTCTTCCTCTTCCTCTTCCTCTTCCTCTTCCTCTTCCTCTTCCTCTTCCTCTTCCTCTTCCTCTTCCTCTTCCTCTTCCTCTTCCTCTTCCTCTTCCTCTTCCTCTTCCTCTTCCTCTTCCTCTTCCTCTTCCTCTTCCTCTTCCTCTTCCTCTTCCTCTTCCTCTTCCTCTTCCTCTTCCTCTTCCTCTTCCTCTTCCTCTTCCTCTTCCTCTTCCTCTTCCTCATTCATATCCTCGTCCTCATCCTCATCCTAATCCACTTCCTCATTCATATCCTCGTCCTCATCCTATCCTTTTCCTCATTCTCCTCCTCATGCTATACTCATCGTCCTCCTTATCTTATCCTCATCCTCATTCT
>NC_032026.1:10817796-10849637 GCF_001865875.1 Lupinus angustifolius | reverse complement strand
ATATATATATATATATATATATATATCAAATGAAAAAATGTTCAAATTTTCATTTTATTCATCCCATATCTTCCATCCATTCAAATATCCGAAAAGGATTGAATTGCAAATGAAAGCTTAATTCAATTCACTAATGGTCTTTGGTGATTATAGATAACATAATGCACAGTCTCTCATTGAGACTCCAATCCTTTTAGTTTGGTATTAAAGATAAGGTATGGAAGAGTTTATTGGATCAAATCCCTGACCTTAGCCAGAACACTAATCTGCTTCTGAATAGTACTACGTACAAATTATTGTAAACTAAAGGTTGATCACTTTCAATTGAGATAGACCCATATACCCAATTGTTCCCCAAAGCTAAAGAACCCCATGTTCTTCTATTTCTGCCCAACCATACTCTTCCCTTCAATCAATGTCATGTCTAACCTATCCCTTTGCTTGGAATGTGGCTTAGTTTTAGGGTTTGTAGCACGTAGCCACTTTAACCATGGGATAAACAGCCCTTAATTAATACATCATCCATATTTTACAATAATATATGCTTCGTGCTCATGTATTCACACGCCACCTATGTTTTTATCTTAATTAGCATTGTAAGATCATATTAAATAAATGTGTTTAATATCAATATAGTTATATAGAGTTGACTTAGTAATATAAGGCTTGCTGAAAGTTCAAATATACTATTTAATCTTTAGTAGCAACATATTTGAGATGAGAAGTAATGAATTCTTAAGGTGTGTCAATAACACGGTATTAAATTGGATGCAAAGTGTAAAACAGGCATTGATAAAATACATGATATAACAGAGACATTGACTTGATGCAAGAGCGTCTTGGATGTAGCACATATATTGATTGACATTGATGCAATGTGTGTTGTGAATATACTCTTTATGGTAAGTACAATAGTTCTTTTGAGCTATGATTGTCAAAGTAAACAATGGTTATAGCGATTGAAGCTTTCAAAGGAATCTTCATGGTTTAGTTGGATTGAGTATTGAAGAGAGAGATAGTTAGTGAACTTTAGTATAAATATTTCATAATATCGAAAGACTTTCTAACAATACAGAGTTAAGTGGGGCATTCCATTGGACAACAGTACATGAAGATGCACTACAAGTTTGGAGAGTCGGATTCTCGATAATATCATGAAGGATACTCAGCAAGACTTACTTTGTAAGGAAACAAGTTGTCATGTAGAGGAAGTCTCCTAGAAAAGTTAGTAAAGTGAGATATTGAGCAATTTAAAACTGAATATTTATCAAAGTAGAGATTGTTAAGTACATTTACTAAGGAACGATATATTTATCTATTTCAATCAAGGTAAATATGATTAGAATGCTTGAAATATATTATTATATGAAGTCTCATATTGCATAATATTCAAATGAAATGAGAGAAATCTCTCTTTATAATATACACCATTTAAAACATATCTCATGGGCCTGAAGCCCATAAGCATACTAGAGCATGTAATTATAATCTCTTATAATATATTATATTGGTAGATGTTCATCACTTCTAATGACATACATACAATTGACTGAACCAACTAATTCTATTGTCTTCTTATTTATTCTATGCTATTTATTTTATTCCACTGCACCAACAATATCTTCTAGGACCCATCAGCAATTGCAGAGCCTCCAACCATCAAAGACCATTGTTATTGGGCATAGGAAGAATAAAGACTCATAAGTGAGACATCATGTCATTAAAATCTTAAGGCAATGGTTCTATGAGTCTTTCCAAACTCTTAAACCAATGGTTCCATGAGTTAAATTGATGTTTGGCTGAGGGAGGATATAAAAAGGATTGTTGTAAATCCAACTGGTAATTAGTGTGGCCAGATTTTCAAACCAACACTAACTTACCTGTGACAGAACACAAAGTAGATGATGTTGTTAAATTTACCATCATCGATCCAATTCAACATGGGATTAAACGCTATACTTAGAAGACCCCATGAATAGATCAATCATAGTGCTAAAGACAAAAAAAACTGAAAAGGCTTCCTTTGATGAGCAGCTAAAAACTTACATAACTAGAATAATATGTGCAAATATGAAATGTCTACAACACAATAAAACTATTGATAAACGAAGAGGAAATTAATCCCAAAAAATTGAGTGTTGGAGTCTATGTCAATTGTCATCGTTTCTTTCTTAACTCTTAAATCCCCAAAATGGGCCAGGAAGAGAAAGGATGACAGTATGACCACTTACAGAAGAAAATCAAGTCATCGTAGGAACCACTTGACCAACTATTGTATATATTCAATTACAAAACAAGCCAAAACTAAGTTACACTGAAGCATGAATCATCAGCAGCTAAGTTACTGAATTCAATAATCACCTCTTTTCTGCAGACTTGTAATGGTCCTGGTGATGCAAAGTGCCCAGGTATTGTTACTTCTTGCCCCTTTTGTTTCCTTTCTTTTTATCTCTCTTACTTGCTGGCTTCGGCCGTGACCAGTGTTTCACAGCCTTTTTAAATGGTTTCCTATTATTTATAGGTACCACTTGCTTTTTATCAGCTACAACAGGTTGAATGGGCAGTGTTGGCTCCTTCCTTTCATTAGGATAACTTTCTTCTTCCGGACTGATCTCACTTGTTACAACAGTGACTTTCAGATCAGCATTTTCGTATGTCTTTGTTTCTTTCAACAACAAAAGGTAAATCCAATTATCAAATAAGCCATAAATCAAAAGCATGAAGGAAATCACACAGCATATCATATACTTAAATTTCACCAAATTGCCTGTCATTCATAATAAAAGAAGCTTCAAACAGGTTTTAGTCAAAGTTCCAAGTTACTTGAATCACATTAAAAAAACACCAGGATCAAGAGATAAAAAAAACACCAGGATCAAGAGATAAACCCAAGCCCATAGGTGAATACAAAAGCACATAACTTGACATAAGTCACATAACCTTATGAAGTTTGTTTACTTATGCTATGATAATGGATTATATCCAGCATGTACAGATACAACTATGGAGAATAAAAGGACATTTGAAAGAGCTTATTTAGGCTTATCTTATCATATAAGCACTAAAAAGGTGTTTGGAGAAACTTATGAAAAAAGCTATAAGCCTATGCAATGAGTTAAAATAGAAATTCCCATGAGGTGTTTAAAAGAGCTTATTGAGGCTTATGAAAATTGTCTATAACCATCATATAAGTGTTTTTAGCTTATTCCTATAAGCTTAGCAAAGAAGAAGCTTATTAAAACAAACTTTTTTAGCTTATCTAAAAAAACTTATTGAATAAGCACTTAAATACTTAACTAAGTCATTTAACTAACAAGAAATTAGTCCGGTAGTATAAGACTCCACTAGATCCTCAGGTATCATTTTAGCCCAAATGTACGATCTATGAGAGTGACACTTGTTGGAAACTGGCAGTCACACACCTCAGGATGAGAGGAGAAATATTAAGCAGTTAACACTAACACGCCGATGATGCTCTTGTGTGATAAAAGCTTAATTAAGCTATTAACCCAAACGTGACCTAAGTGAAATTCACGTGACATCTTACAATTATGAACAAAGCAAGTCTAACCACTGGTACAAGAGAGTGTTTATATGATTTATGACTGTGAATGCATTCAAGTTTATAACTAACAAAATGCCTAAATAGAATATAAGTAAAGAAACAAATTAGGCCATACGATTCACATAATGCAAATGCTAAAACTAAAGTAGCTACGAATATAAAAAACATACCAGCAATAGATTCAACAACTGCTTCTGCTTCATCATTTTCAGGCTCATCAGCGGTTGGTATAACACCACCACCCTGAACAAGTTCTCGTTCCAACTTCCTCTAAAAAAAACAGAGATACAGAATAAAATTAAAGAAACAATTTCGTGTATTTACAAATATATAAAAAAAATATTATGAGTACTTTTTTGCGTTGTTCAGTTCGTTTGCGTCTTAGTGCGTCTTCTTGTTGTTTCTGAGCTTCCTTTCTACGCTTCTTCTTGCGTTTGTGAAAACCAGTGACATAGTCATTGAGATCTTTCTCATTGAAAGTAACAGATAAACCTTTGTTCTTTAAAGCTCTCTTCTTACGATGTTGCCGCGCTGCTTTTGGTTCTTCTACATCGCCTCCTATTCCTATTCCTATAACCATTGTTATTGCGATTACAATGGAAGGGTAGTAGCAGCGTTGCACCTTTTACCTTCGGAATACTTCCTTCAGTGCTTGCGTTCTGGGCCTGTGCCCTATAAACCAGATTGGGTCATGGGTTGTGCCACAACTAGGATTCGTGAATATGTTTCTTTTTTTTTTAATGCTGCGTGTTATTTTAACTCTTTTGAATAACAAAATAATCACACGTAACTGTCATTCCCAATAAATATTATTCGTATAATTGAAATTTTAAAATTTTGATCATCATAAAAATCTAATGAAATTTTATAGCATTAAACCACTACTATACCATCATCTTCTTTTACTAGCACTTACTAATAGTTAATCTCTATTTTGATTGTAACTTTAGCTTATTTCATTTTTTATTAGATGTTTGCTTTTGGAAATGGAATTGGTTTCCTTTTTCCCCACCCAAAAAACAAAAATAATTAGAATATATCTCATGAAGTTTAGGGGCGATTGTGCAATTCGATAATAGAATTTAGGACATACAATGGTTCAGTTCAATAGTTTGTTCGTTTTTTAAATCCTACAATAATTCAAATTGTTTTTTGTACTACATGATTTGTCTATTTTAACTATAAACTGGCATACAAACTTCATAATTTAAAACATATTTTATATATATAATTGCACAATATAAACTAAAACAAGTCACATCAGAAGCTTAGCAAAAAAACTAATACAATCATTGCAGATTTAAATAATGATGAAAATAATGAATTAATAAAGATATTGAAATAATTCAATAATTGAACTAAAAATAGTGAGAAGAATGGAAATAAACAATACAACAACTCTTTTACTTTATTATTATTATTTTTAGGTTGAGATCATGTTCTACAACATCCCAATCAATATTTATATTCTTTAAAAGTTGAATTTGCTTATAATTAGATAGCCCCAATATTCAATAAGACTTATTGATATATATCATACCATCTCAATAACAAGATAATATATACTGAAAAGTACTTCATTTTTACTCTCTTGTTTCTCTATTTTTATGTTAGGATGATGAATAATGTTTAAATTTATAGATCATTCAATATCTCACATTGATCTGTTTTTGCCTCACATAATCACATTAATCTGTTTTTGCCTCACATAATCACATTTTATTATTATTATTATTGTAATTGAATCAAGTTCAAGCGGTAAAAAATGAAATTCTCAATAAGTCATTCATAATTAAATGGGATAAACATGACATGATAATCAACTTTAGTGCTATTAGGTGAAAATGGTTATAATGTTACATGATCAAGTTGAAAAGTTTAGTTTATGTTTATTCATAATCATACTTCAATATGTTTCACATTAATATGTTTACTCTAAATCTTCCCTAATAATTCCATATATGTTTCTTTTTATTATATCTTTTTCTATTTAGAAATTGGACTAATATCCCTCTAATCTCTTACCCAAACTTTATTCTTCATGATATGTCTACTACATGCTTACTAGATTATCATAGACTCATTCTAGTTCAGTACTTCAATAATACTTCAACCGAATATTTTGATGACGAGGGAGGAGAGTTTCGAAACGTAGCAACCGGATATAACAAACCATACTAATAAAATGCATTGACGCATTCACTCACTCTCCTCACTTTAACGTTACTAGTTGTTAGTTACTAACACTATCACTCTACTTTATGTCTCTTACCTATGATTATGACTAAGTATGATTACATATTCCTTAGGGTTTCGTGCTTCTCATTGTTGGATTTCTATCTAACTTTCTAATTCAATGGCTTCTGTTACCTCTTCTTCTTCCTCCTCCAACCTCTGCTATAACCCTCAATGCAAGCAATTCAAGTCACAATTTTCCAGGGAAGGTTGGAAGCTCCGTTCCGGTGATCAGGCCCAGCTTTGCGATCGATGCAGGTAACAACTCATTTCACCTCTCTTCTTCAACATTAATTTTTTTCCTGCTATTGTTATTCCATTTCTATGTTTCGAGTTACGTGTTATAGTGTTATCATTATGAGATTGGGGATTTAGCCTGGGGGTTTTTGCGTTTCGGTGTTGCACTATTGCTTATGCACTTTTTTGTTTAAAGTTTGTTGCTCTAGCGAGTTTTGCTGCATATGAACTTGGAATTTGTTTTTGAACACAAGCGAGAGAAAATTTAGTTACTTTTTATATATTATTATTCAGTATTTATGAGTGAGATTTATACATTATTATTGCATTATTTATTATTTATGTTTAATGATCATTAATACAATAATATAATGATAATACATAAATATTACACTATACTATAACTGTGTCCATATGAGTAATAAGACTTATAATTAGACTCATTAGTCTGGGTTACACAATTGGAGCATACATGTATTGTTAAATTATTAGAAGGCTAACAAGAAAATTGGTGTAATTAAACTCACAATAGTATCAATGCAACGATGCAGGTCAACTTTGATATCCGGAGAAAATCATCATCAAAATATAAAATTGGTCGAGAATATGATAAATAAGTTTGAGAGTTAAAAGTGATTAATATAGTAATACTGATATATATATATATATATACATATATCTAACAATCAATTTTTAAATAAAATTCATGACTTAGAACTTTTGATTGCTATTAATTTAATATTATCTTTATGCATGGACCAATTTCTTCAAATGATAAAGTTTAAGGGATAATTAGGAAGAAAAAATAATTTGTAGTAACTACTTGCAAAAGACATAAAGTTTATAGGGGCTTTATGCACTTTTTCATTTAATTAAACTTCTCTTACTTTATAATATAAAAAGTTGTGGATTGTAATTGACCTTTGCTAATTTATTTATTCTAAGGCATTCTCAAAGTATAAAGCATCATGTTCATCAACATTTACCCTTGTTTTTCCTTATTTTATGTTAATGGAATGTTGTTCCATTTTTATAATTTGATGTGAATGATGTATTGTTATTTAAAATTATATAATCAAGATGTTGCTTGCTTATGATAGATTAACAGCCAAGACAATTTTAACTACCTCTTTATTTCTTGTATGTCTTAAGTTCATAGTAGAAAAGGAGAGAGGGGAAATTACAATTTTTAGTCGTAGTTCCTTGCTAGGAATTATTGTGTGTAACTGTTTCCTTTATCATTTTTTCTAACACTGTAAAAATTATTTCACTCTCTTCTCTTTAGAAGCTAAGAGCACTTCTTCTATAACATTGTCCTTTACTTTTGAATCAAAGGCTTGTTGTGTCATATGAGTTTTTTTGTGCTGTTTGTTGCTGATATTAGCTGTTTTGGTATGAGGACTGAAGAGCAAAATCAGGCTGATGCTTCTAAGTTTATGCATGTATGGATTCATAGCTGTTTGCTGTCATTACCTCAACTAGAATCAATGTTTTGTTTGAGACTCGGTGATTAGTGTATTTGTGTGTGTGGTTGCATGGTTATTAATAATAAGCTACAGTTTTTTTATTAGAAAAGGAAAAAACACAGGCTACACTGTTATATCACATTCAACCTGTCCTAATGCTACACTGTAGGGGTACAGTAGCAACTAGCAACTGTCATGTTTCTTGTAGTGCTGCCATATTGAACACTATGTTTGCGATATGTGCTACAATATCTGCACGATGTATAGTTCTTTGATACCTTTAACGTTCTGATGATGGACTACTCTGGGTCTCATTCTTTTGACTGTAGCTCTTTCCCAGCTCTTTTTTTTTTTTACTTTGTAGGCTACACTTGACTTCATCCTGCCATGTGATGGCTGGGGATCCTATTTGTTCTTTGATCAAAAGAATTTGTTTTAACTTCCACAAGTGGATTTATTATCTCTTTAAGTAACACATGTTAACCTCACTGATTGCGTAAGTATTTGTTTTTCACTGTTTGCTTATGATGGAAAGAAGAAACAAATACTGTTCAGTTGGTTGTACTTGCTAATTAATCTCTCAATCAAAAATTTAATTGGACATATTTAAAGAATTATTCATGTTGCGTATCTTGTGTTCTTTTTATATAGTTTTCATATATGACGTGTATTTGATATTCCTGCCATAAAACTTGGTTGCTGTTGTGGTTCTTAGTTCTGCTTTTGAAGAAGGAAGATTTTGTGAAACTTTTCACTTGAATGCTTCTGGTTGGAGGAATTGTGAGATTTGTAGGAAGGTGAGCCAAATATTTTATTTGTTTTTGTAATTTGCTTAAAGTGTTTTACACATGGTGCTACCTTAGATGCGAAATGTATTTTTTTCATAGATTCCACCGGGTTGTATCATTTTTGTTTTAACCGATGATGGTTCTTTATATGCAGGGGATTCATTGTGGATGTATTGTCTCAGCTAATTCCTTTAGGTTGTTGGATCCTGGAGGAATTGAATGCATTGGATGTGCAAGGGAACATCTTCTTTTGGTAGGTTCCTGTAAAGTCAACATGCTTCCATTTTATTGTCAATGGGGACGAAAGAAAAGATTCTTCTAGTGTGAAGCTCAATATCTCCCTGTTCCTTTACATTTATTCTGAAAGACAGAAAGAAGATACTAACCAGTTTGAAATGTATTCCACAAAATTGAAACATGTTGAAGCTTGAATTCTTCTTTCTGTCTGGTCAAAAGCAAAGAAGTTTCTGTTGAAATCAGTTATAATGTGTGTTGAAGTTTCTTTTTGCATTGAATTTGAACTTTTTCTTTGTTTTTTATCCCTCCCTCTCTTCTCACTTATTTTTTAGTTACCTCTTTTTTGTGCCATGATGAATTCCGATCCAATCTGGGCTTGCCTTTGTATTTTTCCCTTAGGTTATCCTAGACCAAACATATCTCACCTCTCTTTCACACTCTTAACTTTCATGATGAGCAGTTGGATTCATGATTATGGCTTGATGTTTGGACCTTCGACAATATTTAATTATGAGAGTCTGTTTGGATGCAACATTTTTTGCTTAGTTACCTTATTCCTTATATCTTTTTATCTGTATCAGTCATCAATCCAGCCGTTGCCAAAATCCTTTTCCTTTCAAAATCGTTTACTATCTGAGAGACTTGGAGATTTGTCTGCGAAAGGTTGGAATCAATTAGGTGGATCGGGTCCTGTACAACCATGGAAGCAAGTACCCAGTCCATTCAATTCAATTTCTTCACCTAACCTGCACCCAGATGTGTCCTCTATAGTTGATTTATCACATAATTTTGATAAAATGTATGGAAATGAAAAGTTACCTTTCACTTCCATGGAGAAGAAAAACAAGGACCTGTCTGGAACATCTAGTTGGAGTGCTACGCTTGGTTCACGGGAAATGATGCTCATGAACGGTAATGCCGGCTTTGACCCTCTATTTTACATTTGTTTCCATGTTGTCAGGTAGGAGATGAAAGAGTCTCTTAATAATATGGAGATGGTTACATAACCTGATTGTTTATTGTGTCACAGGGATGAGGAATGAGGACAAATCAAGCTCATGTTTAAACATTTGCCAGCAGCTTCCTTCTCTGAAGGAAGATTCAGCTCTGCGACCATTTGGTTTGTCTGTGCCTTATGCATCTCCAAATGAAAGAAATAGTCAGGTTGGGGCAACCAAAAGTCATCCACAGCAAAGTCCTCCTTCTTGTCCAGGAAAGCAATTTAGTGGCACAAGTCATTTACCACTTGACACATCAGGTGAAACCCAGGCTCACAATGGATGGCCTCATGTGGATACTCTGGGAAGAAACCAGTTATTTCCACAGTACTGGCCAAGGTGTACTGAACTGGAGCTACAGCAATTATCTATAGAGTATCCTTCAAATTAAGAATGTTCATGATATTGGTCATGTTGTTTGTGACATTTTTAATGATACCCCTTCCCTTCTGTGTCTAATACCATTGAGGAAGCTACAATCCCTTAACTTTATTTAAGTTCTAATTCTATCATTACTCCATTGTTTCAAAAAACCTTGAGTGCTAGTGATGCTGGGCGAAATGGGCGTTTAGTGCTACCAAAAAATTGTGCCGAGGTTAGTCATGAAATTCATTTTTGGAGATGCTAGTTACAGAAAACAAAAATTGGATTGGACAACTTATGTGGACACATTCTACTAAACTAAATTTAATGTAATGGATAATTGACTGTCTGGCATTTGCAATGCCTGCATGTGAAAGGTCTCATGTTTTTCCCTGTAATTGTGTACATTGACATTATCCTATGTTTAGAATGTCAATTACTGTAGGTTCATATAGAAGAATGTTGTGATTCTCCTATCACATGTATTTTTATGCAAAGTAATAATAGTTTGTAGAAAATGGGAATTGTAAAATCTCATTCTCAGGATCATGAAAGGTGTCTTCGCAAGCACCAGAGTAGAGGCCAAAAATCTATCAATGTGTGATGTACATGTTTTTGCCTCCAGAAACCGACCACATGAACTGAAGCACTGAGAACTACAAAGGAACATCCCCTCGAGTTACATAACCAAATAGGTTGCCTACACCTATTTGGTTTGAAAACATGTGAGCTCACCGTCACATGTTTTTAAAACTAGTCTAAGTGTTGTGAAGATTGAAGTTTTGATTCAGTTTAAAAAGTAGAAATTCATGAAGAAGTATATGTGCACCAAAGGGTAGCATAGGCAGTGGAATAACTGAATAAAGGGGTTTGGACTGGTTTCTATTATGAATCAAACGGCTGTGTTGGCAGAATAACCCTTCACACAGTAATTTAGAAAGGCGATTTGGGACTTAGAGCTTAGAAGATGAAAGGGCTCTAATTCTATCTGGTTTTCAAAAGTCAATTTATGGGGACACCGTTTAAAGTAATAACTTCAGATTCTAGCCAGACCACCAAAGCTTATATAACCTATGAAAAGATGAAGTTTTCTTTTTTAGAAGCAAAATGCTATAATTGTATCTTCTCTTGTTAGATATCCTGATACTGATATCCAACTGTTACCAGTTACCACCAAGTATAATACAACACATTTTTATTCAATGCATGGAAAAGTATAGTGTATGATTAATAACTATACTCTTTGCATCTGCTACATGGACAATCTATACTATTTTGTTTAAGTGCAGTTTCAAATTTCAATATCTGGAGAGTAGAAACTTTACTGTATTGTTTTGGATTTGTGTGCAATTTTAGGGTTGCTTCTGGGCATTACATTAGCAATATAATCTGATTTATATGGAATGCCATCTTCTTTTTTAGGAGCATTTAATCTAATGTATATAATTTAACATTATTCTGCATGAGACAGGCCTACTTCCCACCAATTTCTCAGCCCGAAGGATTGCCACTTAAGATCCTTGATACAAAAGGCAAAGAATGGGTATTTCAATTTCGCTTTTGGCCCAACAATAATAGCAGAATGTATGTTTTAGAAGGGGTCACTCCTTGCATACAGTCAATGCAGTTGCAAGCAGGTGACACAGGTATCAAAGGCAATTAATGTATTGGAATATATAGAATATTTTTCTTGTCCCGTTCCTTCTGTGGTACCTTACCTTCTTCATGTGAGATTTGCATGAACCATCCATGTGGTCCAGTCAACTTTGGAGTTCTTCTACGTCTGAACTTGATTCTATTTTATTTGTTCGGATATTTTTGTTTTCTAAAATGTCTTCAGTGTTTAAAATTGATCAATAATCCTTACTATGTTATTTATTTGATTTTATAAAACAACCAAAACTTTATCTCCCATGCTTGTATTTACTATTTGGGTCTTATAAATTTATCTGCTCGAACATCTGGTTGCTGATAATGCCTGTTGAATCTGCTCTCTTGTGTGCCTATGCCTTCCCCTCCTTTCATTTATAATATAATGTGTCCTACCATCTTGCTTTGATTGAGTGATTGTGATTCAAAGATCCTTTTTGTAGCTGAGCTGAACTTATTTTTTCAGTAACATTTAACCGGTTGGAGCCAGAAGGAAGGTTGGTTATGGGATTTCGAAAGTCTTCAAGTGCTACCCCATCCGATCAGGTATGGCCTTTAATAAGTAGAATGTATAATATTCAAATTGTGTAATTAATGTTCTTCATCTTCAGCTGTATTTTTGGTACCCCACCTTTGGGATAAAGTTTTGTTGTAGTTGTTGTGTAATTATATATTGTCTCAATTATATGATTGTATGGAAAGTTATACAGGTGAAATCAATTAGGAGATGTAAGGAATCAGCATTCACCTTTTGAAAAAAGGCAGACCAGTGCACTAGGCTTTGACCTAATGTGGACTAGGAAGGGTAGATGTATGCAACTTTTAATAAAGCAAGGTGAAGAATTTGGTGCACATTGGGTTGGCATCACTTTGGCCAAAGCTTTGGGTCACACCAATTCTGACTCTGCAGCCTCAGTCAGAATTACACGGTCACGCACCAAGCTTGGCTTGGCAGCCTCGGTCAGGAACACGCAGGCATGTTGCATCAGGCAGGGACAACACGGTCACGATGGGCACTTTGGCCCATCTGACTTCACCAAGATGGCACGATAGCTTAGTGAGATTAATTCACATTGGCCTATCACTATTTCTTCTGGGCTATGTTGTTTTGTATTACTTAATCATTATTTATCTAGTGATTATGGCATGTTTAGTTAGGTAATTAGTTATAACTAAATTCGAACATGGGTTTGCTTATTCAGCAAGCAATCTGTTTTGCATCTTATATATAAGGCTAGTAGTTCTGGTCCTTCAATAGCAATGAAAATATACATTCTGTTTTCTTCATAAGTAATATGGTATTAAGAGCTTGAATGTCCTAGACACCATTGCTGCAACTCCACCCTGCATCAAGAAGTAATCAAGAACTCTACACAACAAGTTCTCTTCTTCAAGACACAGGTACCCAATATGCCTCCAATTACAATGATGTACAAAACCCTTTTTACCTGCAGGAGAAAATCTTGGAGCAGTTCTTGTAACACCTCCACTTGATGGAGGCAACTACCATACATGGAGAAAGACTATGAAGAGAGCCCTGTTGTTCAAAAATAAGTTCAAATTTGTCATTGGATCTATCAAACCTCCAAGTGAAATAGATCCTGAATATGACACATGGGAACGTTGCAACACGATGATACTCTCATGGATCACAAGATCCATGACAAAACAGATTGGACAAAGTACCATCCATATAGACAATGCTCAAGAGCTTTGAGAAGACTTGAAGGAGAGATTCTCCAAGGGCAACTACTTCAGAATCTCCAATGTCCTACAAGAACTACACTCCATTAGGCAAAGAGACAAAAATATCTCTGAGTATTTTACTGATCTAAAAATTCTTTGGGATGAGCTTGAGTCACTAAGGTCACTACCATGCTGTCAGTGTGAGATAAAATGCAAGTGCTAGATGATGAAGATTGTCAAGAACCATAAGGATACTGAGTATGTCATTTGCTTTCTAAAGGGACTCAATGATGAGTTCAATACCATCAAAGCGCAAATTCTACTCATGGAACCCTTACCCCAAATAAACAAAGCTTGTTCCTTACTTCTACAGCAAGAAGAACAGTAAGTGGAATCAAGACAAACAAACTCAAAGACACTTTTCAACAGTAGTGACAAAAGTCAGCAATTGGATCCAAGTGACTCAAGACAACAACAATGGAGAACAAGATCATCCTCACAAAGAGGTGCATACTCACAAGGAAGAACCAAAAGAGCAGGTACAGGCTATAACAATGCAAGAAGTGGAGGACTGAAAATATGTACTCACCGTGGAAGAGAAAACCACACAATAGACACATACTATTTCAAGCATGGGTTCTCACCTAACTATCAAGGAAACAAGCGTAAAGAAGAAATCAATTCAATCAACACTACAATGGCCAATGAATCTATAGATCATAAGAGTAGTATGGATATACAACCAGATGAAGATTCAAAGATAAGGAGTTTCAATTTTGGTGTTGAGTAGTATGCACAACTGGAATCACTGCTCCAAAGCATTGACACTACAACTTCAAGACACAATGTAAACCAACTAAGCATCATGCCCTTTGAACCTAATAAGGCAGATCCACCTCAAGAAGATGAAGAACTCATAGATATCACCACACTATGGATACTAGACACAGGAGCAACAAATCATGTTTGCCCTGATTTGTCTAGCTTTGATGCATATCACAAAATAAAGCCTATCTCCGTGAGCCTGCCAAATGGCTCTATTACACAAGCCAACTTTGCAAGCTCAATCACTTTTTCTAATAAACTAATGTTGCATGATGTTCTTTTCATACCTGATTTTAAATTCAATCTCATTTCCATCCATAAACTCACTAATTCTGTGAATTGTAAACTAATCTTTGATGGATTGAAATGTCAAATTCAGGATATGACTATCTTGAGGATGATTGGGCATACTGAAGTTAGGAACAACTTATATGTTCTTAGGAGATTTTCAAATAAAATGCCTATTAACAACCACAATGTGAACACTACTTTGTCTGTACCATTCTTTGATTTGTGGCATTTTAGGCCAGGACATCCATCTTTTTCTATTTTGAATGCAGTATGCAAGGAATTTGCTTATGTGCATTTTGATTCAAGTAAAATTTGTGATTTCTGTCATCTTGGGAAATAAACCAAGCTACCATTCCCTAATAGTATGAATAGATGTTTAAGTTCTTTTGACATGATTCACATGGATGTATGGGGCCCTATTGCTCATGCTTTTATACATGGGCACAAATACTTCTTAACCATAGTTGATGACTTCTCTAGATATACTCGGGTCTGTCTCATGAAGTCTAAGGCGGAGGCTAGGCCTCTCATGCAATAATTTATCAAAATGATACAAACTCAGTATGGAAAAATAGTCAAAACTTTAAGAACTGATAATTGGTCTGAATTCAATCTACCTAGTTTCTTTGCTGAGTTAGGCATTGTTCATCAAACTTCTTGCATTGAAACACTACAACAAAATTATGTGGTAGAGAGAAAACATAGGCACTTATTGAATGTCACTAGGACTCTGATGTTTCAATCCAAACTCCCTAAGACTTTCTGGTCCTATGTTGTTTCTCATGCAGTATAACTTATAAATAGGTTGCCTAGTCCAAGACTTAGAAACAAGTTTCCTTATGAGCTACTAAATAACAGTCCCCCTAATCTTGAGATCAAGGTCTTTGGATGTCAATGTTTTGCTTCTACACTGACTCAACAGAGAAATAAGCTTGACCCAAGGGCTAGGAAATGCATATTCATAGGCTATAAGAATAGGACAAAGGGATATATAGTTTTTGATTTACAGACTAGGGAAATACTTGTATCTAGACATGTAGTTTTCCATGAACATCTCTTCCCTTTTGACATGTTGATAGATTCATACAATACCAAAGAGGCATCTAACACTGACTCTGTGCAAGATAGAACTACTAAGGAGAGCATTTCCCCACCTAACTAATCCATTTCTTCCAAACAATACACCAAGACACTGCCCCTGCTTATGAAAATCCTTCACTGTATAGAAGATTAGTTGGTAGGTTATTATACTTAACTAACATTAGGCCAGATATCAGTTACGCCATTCAATAGTTGAGTCAATTCATGGCTCAACCCACTATTACTCATTTTAAGGCTCTCACTCGTGTACTAAGGTACATTAAAGGCAGCCTAGGCCAAGGTATCTTCTACTCATCTGATTCCATTCTTCATTTAAAAGTTTTTAGTGATTCTGATTGGGCTGCCTGCATTGATTCTAGGAAATCCATCACTGGCTACTGTGTTTTTCTTGGAAACTCTCTGATTTCATGGAAGTCAAAGAAGCAAAAAATAGTGGCTCGTTCTTCATCAGAGCCTGAGTATCGAGCTTTGGCAACCACTTCCTGTGAGATATGATGGCTCACGTACCTGCTTGATAATTTCAGAGTCAACCATGAGAAGCCTGCACTCCTATATTGTGATAATGATTCAACTAGACATATTGCTGTAAATTCCGTGTTCCATGAACGTACAAAGCACATAGACATTGATTGTTGTGTGGTGCGAGAAAGGTTGCAGTCTAAGCTCTTTCATCTTCTACCCATAGCTTCCATGGATCAAACTGCAGATATTCTCACCAAGGCTTTGGATCCAACCCTTTTTTGTTTTCTGTTACCCAAGCTGGGAATTCTTGATATATATTCTCTAGCTTGTGAGAGGGTAATGAAGCAAGGTGAAGAATTTGGTGCACATTGGGTTGGCATCACTTTGGCCAAAGCTCTGGGTCACGCACCAATTCTGACTCGGCAGCCTTGGTCAGAATTACACAGTCACACACCAAGCTTGACTAGGCAGCCTCGGTCAGAATTACACGATCACGCACCAAGCTTGGCTAGGCAACCTCGGTCAGGAACACACGGTCACGTACCAAGCAGGCCTGTTACATCAGGGAGGGGCAACACGATCACGATGGGCACTTTGGCCCATCTGACTTCACCAAGGATGCCACGATAGCTTAGTGAGATTAATTCACATGGGCCTATCATTATTTCTTCTGGGCTATGTTGTTTTGTATTACTTAATCATTATTTATCTAGTGATTAAGGCATGTTTAGTTAGGTAATTAGTTATAACTAAATTGACACATGAGTTTGCTTATTCGGCAAGCAATCTGTTTTGCCTCTTGTATATAAAGCTAGTAGTTCTGGTCTTTCAATAGCAATGAAAATATACATTTTGTTTTCTTCATAAAAGTAATAACCTTACCCTCGCAAGCAAGGAGATTCTTTCTAGGATTTTACCTCAAGACTGCCAAGCACTAGGTGGGAGCCTCATGACCGCCAGACTGAAGGTTATATGGTTCACTCAGTGGAGTTCCTGACTTCTGAAAATTATAATTATATTGTCCAGATTCAGCTTAGATCACAATGGCTAATCATCTAATTGTGGAGATTTTATAAAAAGTGATAATTCCTCAATTTAACAAATGGTTGCTTACTTGTTTACATATTTTGAATTTTGTATATCCTGCATCCACTTGTATAGAGCTTGATGAATGTTTGGATTTTCCGTATGAAAATTGATGTATGTTGTTTGCATATTTTCTATTTGCAGGACAGCAGAACATATAAAAATGGAAATGGATTTTCTGCACACGGTGATGTTAGTATCACAAAATTAGTGGCATTGAAATTGCAAATGTTCACCATTCAAGATATTTTCTTACTTGTCCAATCCGTCTTTTAGGCTGAATTAGCAAAAGAAGCACTGGGGAGCAAATCTTCAATCTCTAGAAAGAGAAAGAGCAGCATCTTGGGTTCAAAGAGTAAACACCTATTACATCTGAATATCACATTGCAAGAAGCTCAAGGCCTGCTCCGCCCCCCTCCTAACCATGTTGCCAGCATTGTGGTCATTGAAGGTTTTGAATTCGAGGAATATGAGGTGCCTTTCTTGCTTCATGTCAGAGATGATTGAACTGCTAGTGCTAATGTTATTATACTTTTTAGTAATGTGGTATTCTAAAGCTATCATTCCAATCTGATTTATCTAAGGTGGAATGACATGCATTTTGTTGGTTATTCTAAGAACTTCTGCCCTATGCTTAAATAAAACAAGCCGTATAGTTTTTGTGGCAAACTCCAGCAGGCACATTTCTGGCAACAACAACAAGATGTAGTTGTCCTGTAAAGAAACACATAAAAAATTGGAACACGTGAAGTTGTGTCATGAAAACTTGTTCATTTCTATTTTTTATTGAGAGATTCTGGAAGAATGATCCTAAACCAAGCTTGCACAAACCCCTTAGAATTTAGAACATACAAGGGCAAATTGGGATAATATCTTATGGTGCTGATCACCCATGACTTTAATCAAATGACTTTCTAATTTTAATCATAAATTGGATTATATTCTTTTGTTGTATATTCTAATGTAATTGCAAGGCTCACCAGTGATATAATATAATTGAAAGTTCAAAGTCACAGACTTAAAAGACAAGAAGGGGTATGAAAAGAGTTTGTGTTTATTTGAGTACCATTTACTATCCTTAACTGATCTTAGTTTAAGTATTGCATTATGTGGCATTGTGCTGCGATTGTTTTGTTTACATATTATTTATGTTTTTTAAGTTTGACATTGCATGATTATTTGTGTCATGCCTGTTGCTTGATCCTCAAATTTCTAAACCTCACTTCTTCCTTATCCTCCTGCTGCATTTCAACATAAATATATTGGTTTGAAATGTTAAAGTCATTAGACTGCTACTTCTAGTCGTGGATTGGAATCACAGTGTCAATCTTTGTAGTCATCTTGTTGCATTAGTCCTTTGGAATGGAAGGTCTATGCATTGTGGAATCCCTTATGCTGACGTTACTTTTTCAGGATGCTCCAGTCCTTGGGAAACCAACCATTTTTACCACTGGTAATGATGGGTAAATCACTTGTCCTTAATTAGATTTTCATCACTCGTATATAGTTGAATCAGTTGATATATCTTCAGCATATTTTTTAAAGTATGTGGAATGATGTTCTGTTGTATGCATAACTGCATGTCTAATCTAAAGGGATATGATGTTTATACCTTTTGTTATTCATATGTTATTATTAGTTAAAAAAACAGTGCTGATAATGAACTTTATTTGTGGCAGTGAAAATATCCGATGGGCTCAATGTGAATATTGTCTCAAGTGGCGCAAATTGCCTGCAAGTGCACTTCTTCCATCAAAATGGACGTGTCCTGATAATTCGTGGGATCCAGAAAGGTACAATAGTGGTTTATTCTTAGTTCTCATAGGACTGCATGTTCATGGTTCCTTGTGTGTGTGTGTGTTTGGACGCCACAAGTATAGATGGAAATTAGTGAGCATTCCCAGGTGATGTGTTCATTTAGGCCATCCGTTCTGCATGAATATGAGCCAAGAGTGATGTTTTCATTATTTAAGACATTTTAGTGGCGATATATCTGTGCATGTCTTACTTTATTTTGTATTGATTTGACATCAGACCATAAGCATAGATAAGCATTTCATCCTCAGATGTCCACACCAATACTGTTTAATCAATATTTTTAGTGAGATTCTCGTCACGTGAACTATCTTTACTTGGCATATCCTTATGCACCTAGGGTGTGGTTGGTAGGAAAGAAAATGGAAGAAGTGGATGTTGAGTTTGAAAATTTTACCTATTGGCCAAGCTCTGCATCATGTTTGAATTCATTGTCACTTTTTGACCTGATCCCTTTATTATACATCTAAATTAATATGTAACCAATACGTTGGTGTTTAAATTTTATTTTGTTGGATCCTCCTTCCTTCTATCAGATCCTCTTGTTCATCAGCACAAGAGCTGACAGCTGAAGAGCTTGAGAATTTGCTGTCCTGTAAATCAGGTTTGAATTGTTTGATTCCTTATCTTGAAACAAGGCTATGGATTCCTTTTCTTCTTTGTTGAAATCTTTAATGTAATAAATTTATAAATTAGTGTGTGATAACTGACAACAATTCAAATGCATTTATTTGGTAGCTGTTTCCAAGAAAAAGAAGGCTACTAAGAAGGATCTAGATAATATTGAAGCTTCAGAGGGACTTGACACGCTTTCCAACCTTGCTATCCTAGGAGAGGATGAGACACTCCCTGCATACGAACAGGCTATAAAAAAACACCCACGTCATAAACCTGGCTGCTCTTGCATTGTCTGCATTCAACCTCCCAATGGAAAGGTACCCCAGCATAAGCAGACATGCACCTGTAATGTCTGCTTAACAGTACAGTGTAGTTTCCGCACCCTGATGTTAAGGCGTGAGACAAAACAATCAGAAAGAGAAGCAGAGACAATACAGAACAATCAACAGAAGCAGCAGCCTCAGGCATTACCTTCGTCTGTGATTTTGATTGATGATAATTCACTGCCTTATAGTAACAACATGGGAGTCAGTAGCCCAAATGAGAACAGGGAGGGGACTGACGGTAATCCAAACCAGAACAGGGAGGGGGGTGATGGTTCTAATGACGACCCCGATCAAATAAAGCCAACTGCTTTGCCATTCAAAGGCCAGATTGACCTCAATATCCAGCCAGCACGAGAGGAAGAGTTATCACCTTGTTCAGATTTCGGTGGCATGATGAAGGCACTCCATGGTGCTACTGAAAGGTATCTCAGGCAGCAGAGTATGTTGAACTCGGGTTGTGCCGATTCATCAAGCAGTCAGTCACAGCGAGTTGGGGATGGAATGAGTGAAGTGAAACATAGCAATGGTGTAGCCCTTGGAAATAACAATCATAATGCTGATCAGGAACATGCCCAGGCATTGTGATGAACGTGTAAAACTCCAATATTGGCGGATAACTTAGGAGGGGCATGTTCTTACAAAGTTATATTGAAGTGGGAAAAGTTTTTGCTACATAGGCTTCTTGCTTTTTGAGGTCTGTACATAGAGGGGTAGGAGAACAAAGCAACTAGTGCAAAGCTAACAATATATTCTGGTAATATAAGTGTAATATTCTGGTATCATTGTCAAATTGTCAAAAGCAGTTTATTGGTGTTTTAGGTTGAAGCTATTTTAGTTTCTTGAGAGTTTACCTTGCCACCTGCATTCAACGTTTAAAATGTAATTAGGTCTAATTTGCTCTTACTTTTTATTTTTAGCCTGTAAGATGCTTCTAGTGATTTAACTTTCACTAATGAAGTTCTGTATGCTGTGTATTTTGATTGGACCAAAGTTGTGGTTTATGAGAAAAAAGAGGTCAAACTTGGACAAAATAGTTCAACAGTTACAACCAATGATAACTTGAACAAATCTGTAATTTTGAAAATAAGTTATAAGATGATATGATTATATATGTGTGCACTTTACTCAAATATATAAATAGAATAACTTAACAATGGAAGGTTATCATCAGAGGCTTGAATCTAGCTAAGGTTCTTTTTTTGGAGACAGGAAAATCTATTTGACTTAAAATGGACTAAGATCTATTTAAATCATCTATAATTTCATCTTAAACCTTCCTAAAAATAAAAAAATCAAATTTTTGAGGGGACACAAAAAAGGGGACCAAGTCATAAACCAACTTTAAGATTACATTTAAAAAACAGAAATGCCATTTATTATAATAGAAGTAACCTTTGATCCATCAACTTCTAAACACTTTTATTTGAAGAGTATCAAGTTAATTTGGTTGGTCCTTGTTTCATAGTTACCATAGACCTCTATTACCTATCATGAGAATCACCACAAGATGAAAAAGGACTATTCTCCTAAGATCCTTTTGTTGGTGACAATTAGTTGCTTTTGTCACCTTCTACTTTCCTCTCTCTTAATCCATTGATCATAATCAAGAGGAGGATGAGGACAATAGCACCTCAACATTTTTGTCAAATGAAGGATCATATACCATTATGTTAAATGACCATTATTTTTATGGTCTTATTATTATAAGTTTTCTGTTATTGGATTTACCAACTACAGAAGAAACCAATTAATAATAAGAGAAAAAAGAAGAAAAAGTTAGTGTTAGTGATTGTTCATTAAGTTTGCAAAAATGAATGATCTATTCTCAAGTTCCTTCAAAAAATATAGTGACTTGAAGCAACAAGCATATGTTGATGATGTAGAGGCAGGGAAAGAAACTATCAACCTTGATAAATTCTTTGAAGACGTGGAGAATGTAAAAGAAGACATGAGAACAGTTGAAAAGCTCTACAGAAAACTTCAAGAGGCTAATGAAGAAAGCAAAACTGTCCACAATGCTAAAACCATGAAAGATCTTCGATCGCGAATGGATAAAGACGTCGAGCAAGTCCTTAGAAAGGTTAAGCTCACTAAAGGGAAACTTGAGGCTTTAGAGCGTTCAAATGCAGCTAACAGAAACCTTCCTGGGTGCGGTCCGGGTTCTTCAGCAGATAGGACTAGAACTTCAGTTGTTGGTGGCTTGGGGAAGAAACTAAAGGATATGATGGATGATTTTCAAGGGTTAAGAGCAAGAATAAACCTTGAGTACAAGGAAACAATAGAAAGGAGATATTTCACAATAACAGGAGAAAAAGCAGATGAAGAAACTATAGAGAATTTAATATCAAGTGGAGAAAGTGAAAGTTTTCTACAAAGAGCAATACAAGAACAAGGGAGGGGTCAAATAATGGATACAATATCAGAAATTCAAGAAAGACATGATGCTGTTAAGGAAATAGAGAAAAACTTGATTGAGTTACATCAAGTGTTTTTGGACATGGCTGCTCTTGTAGAATCTCAAGGACAACAACTAAATAACATAGAGAGTCATGTTGCACATGCTAGTTCCTTTGTAAGAAGAGGCACTGAACAACTTCAGGAAGCTAGAGAGTATCAGAAGAATTCAAGGAAGTGGACATTTTATGCAATAATTCTTGGTATTGTCTTGGTTATTGTACTTCTATTTCCTCTATTGACATCACTTATACCTCACTTGTTAATATGAAGAAATGTTACACAAGACCCTTTTTTTAGTGTTTTTTTACCCTTAACTTCTCTAATTAGATTTTGCATTCCGAAATCAGCATGTTTTTGAGACAGAGGATATGCACCATCATCTAAAATACTTCAAGGATCATCGAATATGACAAATATGTTATGTTTTTTTATTACATGAACATGACAACATTATGATAGCAGGTTGATAATTTTGGAACCAATACACATTTGATTCAACTTAACTTCAATAATTTAATTCGCTTGGGACTTCATTCACCTAAACTTTCTCTTATCAAAAATAAAAATTATAATGCTAATGTTATAGAGTTGTATGTGTAGATGTGAGTAAATGTATACCATCCAAAGGGTATTATTGATAAACTAATTTTGAAAACATTAAATATATAATTTTATATGCATGGTACTAGAATTTAATAAATAAAATTTCATAGTGTTTATTCATTATTGAAGTAGTATAAATCAAATGTTTTTTACATGTTTCATATTTCTAACATGTTTTGATGCTACCATGCATAATGGTCTCTTTTTAACCGAATATCAAGGTTGTTAGCAAAGTCGAAATGATAAAAATCTTCAACCATTACCATCAATGAATTAATAAGCTCCAACTCACTATGACTTTAACTTTAGCAAAACTAACTCTATCTAATTAACACTTTCCTTTTCATATGTAGCATAGTCTCACATTTTTCTTCAATCTTGGAATATTAGAAGGCTTACATGTCAACCATTTATAAAATAAAAAAGCTTACATTTCATATCAGGTTTCATGATAAAATCTTCTGAATAGTGATTTGAATTAATTGCACTACCACTTCTTATACACGGGCCTTCTTTTCAACTCCAGCATCTTTCATACCAAATTAGCAGTGTCATTAATTGTCTTGTAGAAAAATATGCTTTCATAGATTGTTTCTACTATATTATTGGCTGTAATCAGAAATTTAAATCACTGGTAAAAAGAAAGGGATGAAAATTATTAGGAGCTCTATTCATTAGTTCAGATAAGCAAAGGTAGTGGAAGACCAACCACTTTTTTTAGGAACATACAAGTTTGATTGCAGAGCTCATTCAGATTTTGGATAATTAGCAACAAAGTATAGCAAAAATGCTAAAAGATTTTCAGTGAAGTTGCACATATATGAAACCTATATTTCTCAGAAAGACAGCCAATCATTGCGTAACGATGATTTAGAGGCTTTGATGATTTGCCAAGTTCTTCAAACCAAAAGCTACTTATGATGTCAATGTCAAATATTTAGACAACCTTAGATATCTCTAGGTTTGGTTAGGAATGTAGGGTTGAAATCTATCTAGTAATATTAAAGACAGATACATATATACAACTATAAACTAAAGTTTCTTTAAGATTTCACATGTCTGAAATGTACCCGAAGCTCAAACCAAACAATTATAGGTAATATAACTATAGCTTAAAAAACTCATCCACAAAATAAAACCAACATTCAATGAGCATCACAGAGCTACAATTTGTATATAACCAGCCTTAAAACATACATGCTTAAGCTGTCACCAAATAGAAAATTCCTCTCCAATAAACAGCATCAGTAAACCAAGAAGAAAAAAGATACTCCAATTTAATTTTTACAAGCACACATACTCAATCATGTACCAGCATTGGGCAGAGCAGCCACAAAGGAATTGTAAGATGACTCCAGATCAAAGTGAAGCTGCCGAGCTTGTTGTTCAGTCAACTCATCAGCTGCACTCATCTTCGACAACCTTGCAATCCACTCCTTCAATTTTGTTTTCCCCTCAAAATCAGGTGGCAAAATTGACAACTTATTGAGCGATCCGTGAAGGTCTGAGAGCAATGGGTACACCTGATCCACAGCCACCATATTAAGCTTCAAGGAATCCATTGATGTAATAAAATTCTGCACACACTCAGCCACGATGGCAGCTGAGGTGGATGTAGTGGCAGCAGCAGCCGCACGGTGCTCAACAGTGGCAGGCACGCCGGAAATCACAAGGCGGTTAATTGCAGACGGGCACTCCATCTTGTAAGTGTCTGCAAATCGCTCAATGCTCGGGACAGTGTCTTTGAGGGTGGAAGCTAAGGTTTTGAAATGAGCTATTAGCTTCTGGCACTCTAACTCATATTCCTGTGGTGAGATTATATCTCTAACATAAGCTTTCTCAAGTCTCTCAGTGGCCTTGATAATGGCATAGAGCTCCGCAAAGTTGTCATACATTTCTCTCTCGCGCTTGTCATTCCACAGCTTAACCTCCATACCGGTTGACATAGATATATGAATACACACTATTCAGGTATCAAATTACACACTATTTTCTGTAATGGTGGAGGATTGGAGAAGAGACCAGGACACGCGCAAAAGAGAAAGATTCCTTCTTCACTGAAGAAAAAGCATAAAAAAACCAACAAAAAAACAGTCAGAATATAACTGCTAAGATTAAACAACACTACAAGGGAAACTGAGATCATTAGTTTGTTCCACCACACATCAAAATACAACAACTATAATAATATCAGATTCCCACAATAAAAAAATTCCAAAAATCAAAACTTTCTATCAGATAAGCAACTAAACATTGATTATGCATTCTGGGCTCCTATAATTTCCTCTCAAATGGGAAATACAATAAAAAAAAGGGTTAAAAATAAAACTTCGGAATCCTGGGTTTCTGCCACATGCAACCATAAATTTTCATTTTCATAGCAACCAAACATGATAAAAAAACAAACAAATCACGAGGAAAAACAAGTATAGGTGAAAAAACAGGCAAGTTCATAATCTAGTTCCCAAATCAAAAGAAACCCAAAATAGGTAAACACTAAGATAAAATCAATAGATTAAGAGAAAGTGTTATGAATGATTATGCAAAAGAAATAAAGATAGAGAGAGAAAGAGAGATTAGGGGCTTACGAGAAGAAGCGAAAGGATTGAATGAATGAAGAGAGAGGTTGATTTTGTAGAGAAAGGGATTGGAAATTGGGGATTGGAATTGAAGGTGTGATTTTGATCAGGTGCGGTACGGTGCATTGTATTGTACGGGTAAAATCGTAAAAGAGCGAGAGAGAGGGGTCAGGGTTGCGTAGCGTGTGGGCTCACACATACTATTATTGCTGTTGCTTACGTCATTCCACTTCTATAGTTGTATTGTAGCAGTTGCAACTTGCATCAAATTTAACTAACTGTATTACGGGGATTCTCATGCATTTCCCTTTTTCCGAAAAACAAAGTAATAGAAAAACGAAATTTTGGATATATAGACGTGTTGTTAAATAATGTTATTCTCTTGAATGTTTATCTAATTAAATATTTTTACCAATTATAAGTTAGTTAGATGGTATGAAGCTTAGTTAGTACCAAAATAGCATACTATCAAATTTCAAAATTTATTAGAACATGATTGGTTGTAACATTTTATAGTTTTGGTGGGATACAAAATTAAGGATTCTTTGTTTGAATCCAAACAAAATTGACGATCCAAAGTAAACGTGAGAGCGAAATAAAAATGAGTATATATTGTTTATAGAAAGAATTTATTTATGTAATATTTTTATATAAATTTTGATTATTTGGATTTTTTTGGGTCATGAGTCTTAAGCAATTTTATACTCTACTCACCTTAGATTAAGCCATTATTTTAATTATTATAAATCAACTATAATGCATTGATCATGTTGAATAAATTCATACATATAATAATAATAATTGATAATTTAACTCATTTAAAAAGAATAAAATAAAGTAAGAGTAAAGTTATCTCATATGAATGAACTCGATCTAGAAGTGATATTATACTTTTATAGGTAAAAAATAGGAATCTCATTGTTTGTATCTTATATGTCATGTACTTGTTGCATCCCTAAGGAATCAGTCCAAATCAGGGACAATATTTATTGAAAATATCAACCATATACCTAAAAATAATTATTTTTTATCTATAAGTGAATACATAAAGTGAGTAGGTAATGCTAATTTACATCTCATATTTAATATAATTTTGAAAATAATAATAAGTAATTTACTTTAAACATTAAGCTAGTCATTATTTAGACTAGTTATAATACAATTAAGTGTTATTTAAGGTTTTTCCACACTGACAAGGAAAACATACAAAATTCATAAATTTGGTAATTATTGTTTGACTTTGTATGTATTTTAAATTAATAGAAAGACATTATGAAATGTGATACTAACATTTATTTTAGTGGTGTATCCTAATTCATGAATGGCTAAATATTCATGTATATATTTGTTGTAGGTACTAACATCCTCTTCGGCTTTATAGATGAGGATATACCTATTTTTGGAAATTTGGGCTGAAAAATGATTGCATGTTGAAAAAATGGTAGACATAAGTTACTTTAAAAGGCTTCCCAAAACTAGACCTATAATGTTGTAGTTTTTCTGGAAATTTACTCTAACTAAATAGAGCTATAAAATTATGTTTGATTAAATAAGGACATTGAGTTATAATCCCCTCCAATACACTCAACATAAATGTTGGTGAGTGAGGAAAGTACTATTAATGCACTATGTCCCATACTCCCATTGTCATTCCTTATTTACCATGTTATTTATTTTTCTGTTATAAAATTATTAAGTTTTAAAATACTTAGTTGGGGATTTTAGTATATAATAAAATGATAAAGCTTGTTATGTGTAATTTGTGTGAAAATCAAAGTACATGCATGTGGAAAAGGATAGGGAACGTGGCATGTTATTACACAATTTGAGAAAAAAATTACGGAATAACAATGCAAGACTTTTATATATCATTATTATATCATTTATTATTCAAATTGAATTGTTCTTGACTCTTAAAAAAAATAATATAAATAAATAGTAAATAATATAATGGTTGTACATATTTTTTTTACTATGATTTTAAACTCATACAATTATTTGTTTGGCATTTGTTATTTTTGGAAGACATTATTAAGCAATCCCGTTAAAGCATCAATTTTCTATTTTCAGTCTTATGGGCCACGTCTATCTTTTTTTGCTGTTTCTAATAACGTGAGATGTTTAAACCAACCTTACCTAACTATTTTGTAACAAAAGAAAAGAAGAGACTTTGTTTTCAAAAGTATCTTATTCTTTATCTTGGACTAATCAAGTATTGTCGTATAAATAAAAATATTTTTTTAAAAACAAAACATATTATTTTTATATTACTTATTAAAATGTAATTGGCTTGAAACAGATAATAAATCCACCCTAGAGACGGGTGATCTATGTTTTTAACAAAACATTTTTTTGTGTAACACTTCTTCTACCATCAATAAAAACAAATATAATATAATGAGATAATTATTTCTCATTAATAACAAATGGAGTAATACAAATTTGTGTGTATAGAAGATTTTGTTCACTATTTTGAATTAGCTTTGTTATTTTTCTTAGGTATGTATACATTTTGTGCAGCTCATACCTGATTTTAGCATGAATCCCACCTCCACTAATTTTGAATGAATATGAATTTGGGGCATTCTTAACAAAATTTCAGCAATTCAGTAGTTGATAATATTCTTCTATAAGAGCAGATTTTGATGATTACACAATTATGATTAAGACTATTTTACATTATTGCTTAGTGACAATGCACTGGCTAGCAACTTGATTTATTTGGATTAGTAGGTTGTAACTAAGCCAATTTAATGCTAGATTTGGAAAGAAGGTAAAACAAATAAAAATAAAATAGAAACCAAAATCATTATTTATGCAAGATAGCAAGTGGTTAGAAGTTCAATTTCACTTATGTGTACGAGGGAAAAAACTTTGACACACATAAATAATTTTATCTCAAAAGGGATTAATCTCAAACTATAAGTTAAGAAATTATGCTTAATTAATATCATTATATAGGAAAAATGCATAAAAATATTCTAAGCTTTATGATTTTGCAAGTAGTTATTGTAAACAATTTTTTATTCTCAATTATACCCCTTAAATTTTATCTTTTAATGAAATTGATATGAGATAAAAATAATATTAAATTATTAATAAGATAACAAGAAAACAACTATCATTTGACATACAATATTAATAACACAACAATGTATATTAGTTAAGAAATCGTTGTCACAATATAAATTGACTGAGAAAAAGAATGATGATTAAATTTCAGAATTAAAAATGGCAATAAAATAATATTTGTGTATAAAAACTAAAATTAAATAATTATGATATGATAGTTGAGCTTGAAACAAAATACTAAGAATTTTCATTGTTATTAATTTAACATTATTTTTATACAAATACCAATTTGATTATTAATAATTAAAATTTAAAAAGTAATTAGAAAAAAATTAATTCATAATAATTACTTGTAAAATGCATAAAATTTAGAGGATTTTATAGACTTATCTCCATTATTTAAAATATAAATGTCTAAGTGAAGAAATACATCATCAATCTTAGACCCCCCCTAACTTAATATAGGTGTAATGTTTTAATACGAATAAGAATTCTTAAAAGCTTTCGATAGACTGATAAAATTTTATAACATGGGATTTGGTTGATTGACAAAAATGACATAAGGTTGATGAGATTGGACTATATTTTATCATCTTATAGAGAGAAGTTCCATGCTAAATGCCTTAGTCAATTTTGACAACATGGCTAGTGGTTGGTGTGAATGCGCACTGATGGAGTTGTTGAGGCACAAGATTTTCAAAGGAGCACTTGATGGCTCATTAGAGCTACTACTTCATAGGTTAGAGTTTACTTACAAATACACACCAATAAGATCAGACATATATTGGTAGTGAGATTCAAAGTTATGAGTCATTCTTACTAGTTGGATTACACTTTTGTTAGTGCATAAGAGCATATATCTATTTTGAGAATAAAAATATTTCTGGGTACGAGGAGATAAATTATCCCCTCCAACTACTGAAATTATGACATATGTTATATTTAATTATTTTCTATAAAATTATTTTTAAAATTAAAAAAATAGTACACATGTATATAATACTTTTATTGACAGGGAAATATAATTTATATCTTGGTATGATAATATATTTTATTCTCATCTATTTTACATCTAAATATTGTATACTCAATATTCACATATATTATAGGAATGTTTTATAAAAATGTTTGTAATGTAATTTTTGTAGATTAATTTTAAGGAGTAATGTTATTGCATAGTTTACACTTGGCAGTGGAGGGGCTAGGATTTTGAAGGAAAGATGTGGAGGAGTGAATGAAGTTCATCTCTCCCCATTTGTGTCTCAATTAGTGTATTAGACCAATTAAAATGTATCGTTAAATTAAATAAAAAAATCGTAAATGAATAATTATATTATTTGGTGTACTTTGATTGGAGAGGGACATGAAGGGACACAGTTTTTTGGAACAGATGATCTGGGTTGAGTGCTGAGAGAGGTGGAATGGAAGAAGTAATAACAACGATAATGGTGATATTGAGGACAAGGATAAGATAATGAGACTTCAAGCATTGTAAGACTCGAGAGATACATGTGTGACTAGGAAGTACATGATCATTGGAACCGAAATGTTCACTCCCAACTCAATGAAGATAATCAAAGTGGAGATGATGAAAACTTTAGAGAAAGGAGCAAGCCCATTTTATGTAAAAATTTGTGATAATAAAGATTAGTCAAACTTAAATATAAGTTAAATCAATTTATTTAATTTATTATATAGAAAAACATGTTATAAATGATAAAATAATAATGATTCGAATTATAATTAATAAAATGAATATAAATTATAAATAAATTCAAATAAAATAAAATTAATTACTTCTTTGTGAATATCTTCTAATATTTTGGAGGGTGAGGTCTCCCTACTAAAGATTAGAGTACATAAAAAAAGGAAAAAAGAATGTTATGATAGTTTGTCATTTAGATTTAATGACTCCTCAAAAAGCAAAAGGCTTCCCATTCTTTTCCCATTTTGGATAAATTAAGTTGAGGTTTGGAATGGAAAAAGCATTTAAAAGTTGGTGATAAAATGAGAGCAACATGGATAAAGTAAGAAGAATGATAAATGCAAATACACATAAAAAAATCCAATCTATTTTCAATTTAACTTGTTCAAAAAAATCCAAACCTCTAATTTTATTTCTTCCCATTTTCTTTTGTAGGAAATCTCATATTTCATTTATTATTCAATATTTTGGTACTACTAATGGTATTTCCCTACCTTTTTGGGTAAGAAACTAATCTTTTTCGGGGTTCGTAGTTGCTAATCTCAACAAAAGTCGTTCATATGAATCGAACTCTCTCCGAATCTAAATATCTTCTATTATTTAGTATAGGGGAGGGATTCACTTACTCTAATAGTAAGTTTTTTAAACTTACTCTACATCCTAGCCATCAATTATAGAGAAATCCAATGATTTGAATCAGTGAGTAGATCTAAATCATTAGATGTTCATAGAATTGATGAATATGATGAGAAGTGTAACACCCCGAAAAATACTTCTAAAAAACATTGCCGAAAAATGGGAATTTTTTTTTGAAATGGTGATGTACAATTGTTTCCTTTTCAAAACATTCCTTTTTCGGGACATCACTTTAAGTAACTCGAATGCGGAAAATCAACTTATCGTTATCGAATGATAACGAAACCTGATTTACAATTTCCTGAATAACACGATGCATATAATTAGTTAAGTCATAATTACTTCATACAGACTAGTTCCATAAAGGCGGAAACTACATCGCCACTACATATACAAAATCCCCAGATACACAGCCCCCCATCGAAAACAAAAAAAGAACATCGACTGGCCCCCAAGCTGACTCAGAAGATTCCCGGAATGCTAGACCCCTCACTCGGGTCCTCCTCCTCTTCTGAGTCCGACACGAGGTTGATCACCTCCACCGAACTCTCCATATTTACGAGCTCAATGACCTCGTCCTCCTCCTCTTCTTCCTCCACTTCGTTATGCCACAACCTAGCAGCATAATTTGGTGGGGATGACATTCTCAGACCCGGAGTCTTCTTGCAAGAACCCCCTCCAAGAACCCGGCTCCTCTGGGCTCTGCGAGATGACGGAGCATCCAAACAATCTTCCCATGTCCTATGACCGTGAGAGGGAACCACACCATCACTCCTGACTGGCGGGTGTCGGAGTCCTACATCTGGAGACATCAGTCCTGTTGGCGGTAATGTGAAGGAAGCGTCAATGTAAGCGTCGGGATGAGGGATCATCATCGATGACCCGTTGCACTCCATGTGCAACGACAGGCCGCAAGGGCCTATGTAAGTGTATCGGTGCCCATCACTGACCCATTGTCCCGCCGGGGACATCGTGAAGTGGTAGCCGCGAATGTGGGTGCTGTTGTTGGCCATCTGCATAGCAAACATATACAAAACAAG
>NC_032026.1:10815759-10817696 GCF_001865875.1 Lupinus angustifolius | reverse complement strand
AAGGGACGCGTCTCACCCAGACTCTCCCTCAAGACATTGTTGGTGAATCACCGTCCAATCAGTGTCGTCCCTGCTTACATCACGGTGCTCTAAGTCGTCCCGTCATTTCCTCTCCACTACTTCATAGTCACAATGCAATGCATTCTTAATCAGAATCAAATGCAAACGTATTAATCAAACACATGATCGGCCCATCCTTAAGCCATCTCCCGACAAGGAATGCTTCTCGTGGGACCCAATAGTACGTCAACCGTACGTGCTCAAGGTAACATCTCAATCACCACAACCCATCACTGAATACTCCTGGACGGTCACATGACCAAGCCTCTTACGGTCGGTCGATCGTTGTTCAGTGATATCATGTATCCTTACCAAGGTACCCCCTTCGTTCACGACCTCAAGTCGGATACTTGCCCAACAAGGCATAAACACAAACAATGCTTTCATACCTTTGTGGAGTCATGCTTCACATCTAAGCCATGATCTCATTTCACAACTTTTTATCACAACACACCCTACCCGGGTTCATCACATTAGTCACAACATCATTTCATTTCAATCATTATACACTGTCCCTTGCCCGAGCAGGGACTAGTCGCCCTGCGACATTTCATCTTTAAGGCTCAAATAAGCTGAAGCCTTTCTCGCCCAAGCGAAGGTACTATCGCCCAAGTGAAACCTCTTCTCGCTCAAGCGAGACCTCTCTCGCCCAAACGAGAGAGTTCTAGAAACTCATTAAAATCCTGGGCTTTCTTGCCCAAGTGAGGCCCTTGATCGCCCAAGCGAGGCCTGCTCGCACAAGCGAGACCTCTCTCGCCCAAGCGAGAGAGTTCCAGAAACTCATTAAAATCCTGGGCTTTCTCGCCCAAGTGAAACCTCTTCTCGCCTAAGTGAGACTTCTCTCGCCCAAGCGAGAGAGTTCCATAAACTCATTAAAATCCTGGGCTTTCTCGCCCAAGTGAGGCCCTTGCTCGCCCAAGCGGGGCCTGCTCGCCCAAGCGAGACCTTGTCGCCCAGGCGAGGGAGTTCCAGAACCAAAACTTCCCCTCGCCCAGTCCACGCCCAAGCGAGACTGTGCTCGCCCAGGCGAGAGTTTCTCGCCCAAGCGACAGGGACTTGGACAGAATACCAACCTTTGCCCTTTTCGACAACCGAAACACATTTAAACATGGTTTTTCACACACTTGCACCCGAGAAAGTTTCGAACAACATTCATATACAACATTCAACACATTTCATCAACAATCATATATAACCAAAAGTAGTCAAACATAATAATCTTAGGTTTCTTAAAATCCAACTCCAAAACCTTTGAGATGGTTTAGGAGGTCCGGGTGTCATATTCGGACACCACTATGTCACGATGTGTTCTCTCTCTGAAGCGTGCTTTAACTTGTCAACTACGGGTGGTTTGGTTTCAAGGTTCGAACACCCAAATCTTCGTAACTACCAAAATAAAAATCCGTTAGTTTCCGATATTTCTAAAATCGTTACTAAAATACTTAAAATCATTTCTCTTTTTCCCATCGTGATCATACATCCATTTTAAACATACGGTTTTTAGTAAAACTATCTATTCTGATTTAAGACATTCTTTGATAATCTTACCACTTTAAAGTAAGTTATTCAAAATATCATTTAAGAGTTTTATGAGACATTCATGTACTCATAAATTTTGACATCCTTTTTAGCAAAGATTTCTATTTTTCCAACTTGTTCCAAGCCATGACTTTAAGGCTAACAACAAATAGAACTACATACATTCTCATTTTTTTCCAAAATACTTCCTAAAGGTTCCTTTGATTTCATCATCATCCCCTTTGGCTAAAACAACAAAATACATGTAGTAAAATATTATATCAACTCCATGAACACAAGTTGTTCATGGTTTCAACAAAATATTTTCATAAGTTCAAGAACACCATCATTTTCAGTTT
>NC_032026.1:10719437-10815659 GCF_001865875.1 Lupinus angustifolius | reverse complement strand
CAACATACTTAAATCTCATCAACATTCATTGGTTGAATGTTGAGAGATCAATGATTGAAGATGGAAGAAGCATATGAGAAAATGAGAGAAAAATGAAGAGAAGATTTACCTCTTCTTTGAAAATGTCAAAAGTGAGAGAGTGAAGTGTGAAGTGTGATGGTTTAAGGAGAGAGGGAAATCAGATTTTCTCTAGGTAATAATGACAAATCTCCTAGGGTGTCTAATGATGAGCTCATGAGATATGGGTGAAAGTGATGAGAGATTTGCTTTATGGAAGTCAAATCTCTCATCCCAATGCGAAATGATCAACTCGCGGACATGTGCGATAACCATGTCTAAGTATTATCGGCCCATACTCAATCGGGTATTACAAATCGCCGATCCTAATATCCGATTAGAATTTCGGATTTCGGCATTCCGAGTGAAAAATATTTAGAAAGTAGGTATGAGTGTATTCAGGGTCTATATTGACTCAAAATTAAATTACGAAGTCAACGGCGCGATCGGAATTCAATTCCGAGTTACAGAACTCAAAAAAACACTTTTTGAGTCGTACCGGGTGGATTTCGGCCCCGACAGTAGTTCAGAACCGACTGTCTCCGAAAATTACCAAAGTTTACCACAAAATAGGAAATAAAATTTCAAGACTAAAACTCAACTAGAGTTTCATCTAATTCTTTATCAAAATTTTCCAGAAATTCATTTTCGAATATATAATTAATAAGAATATTAATAAAATCTTATAATTCAAAATCGTAAAATTCGCGGTGTTATAAGAAGTAAGTGGATCCTCACTCTTTAATATATATCCTTAAGTTTTGTAAATAATATATTTTCCTACAAATTTTTGTAAAAAAATAAGAACAATCCCATTAATTATTAACAAATAAATAATAGAATAGTCTACAAAACCACTCTTAAACTTTATATTTTTTTTTGCAAGTAAGTATCATAAATTATTATTTTTAATACCCCTTAATCTTTTATTGTTAGTAAAATTAATATTTATATAAAGATAATATTAAATTACTAACAATTAAAAACTTCACTCGTACATTTTTGTTTTAATTTTTGGTATCATACCATTATTATTTAATTTTACTTTTTATATACAAATATATATCTATTATTCCCTTTTAATTCTCAAACTTACTTATTTTCTTATTCCAAATCAACTTATATCTTGATGACTATTTCATTTGGTCATCAACTAGTTAACATGCATCGTTATAGTGATGTGCTACTAATGTTGTTAATTTCATGATAAGATATTACTTACTAACTTATTAATACTTTAATATTATTTTTAGGTAGAGACTAATTTTACAAACAAATAAAATTTAAGGAGTAATTATGATAAAAGGTAATTGAAGTAATTACAAAATATATAAAGTTTATAGAAATTATATCCATTTTTTCTACTAAACAAATTATGACACATATTAGTGGTAGGTGGATTGAGATTGTTTTATAAATTAATAAAACAAAAATTGAGATTTGACATTTGACCCTTTTATCTCCTTGCCCTCTCTGTCTCTGCACACGTTCACTGACCAACAGATCTCAAGTATGAAGTTCCTGCGCGCACCACCACAACTATGTTACCCTTCCACGCCTCATACCAAGTTATTCACTCAGCGTATAAACGCTACATTCTTCAACCCCACCCGCCGCCGTCACCCTCCCGCCTCCATCACCACCCCTTGCCGCCTCGTTCACCAACCCGCTTCATCCCTCCGCCACCACACGCAGGAGCAGGTCACAACACTACGCTATTACCAATCATTTTAACTTTTCTGAAAATAATTATTTAAATAGATGGAACTTTTTTTAATCAAAATAAACTGTAAAAGACACATGTTTTTTCAATCACTTCCTACCTACCACACCCACACCAAACATTCAGTGATGTACAGGGTTTTAAATCTGGACCCGGTAACCGGTATGTTAAGGTTTTAGGAGTTACTTCAACAATATTGCGTCCACAATTGCGATTTTATCGACCACATTTGCCTGTAATTGTCCGAAACGTCACGATTTTGAGAGCTTCCAACCAACCAAGACTGACAATTCTCCTTCTCTTTCCAACTTTTTAGTAACAATCTCTCCACTTTCTATCTGTTTCCTCACAAAATTTCACTCCCTCAATTCATCCCTCACCAAACTCATCTTTGTTTCATTCTCTATCTGTTTTTGGTTTTATGAATTTACGATTTGCTTTGTGATGTTTCAGATTACATCGCCGTCTTCTTCAGGGATGAGGAAGAATGAAACCTTAATTTGTGTTCCTATAATGGGGGATTCACTTGACACAATGAAAATTGATATCAACAAAGCTAAACTTGCTGGTGCCGACCTCGTTGAAATTCGATTAGATTCTTTGAAGACCTTCAACCCCTCTCAAGATCTCAACACTTTGATTAAAGACCGCATTTTGCCTCTGCTGATTACTTACAGGTATCACAATCTTGTGCTTTTGTAATCCCAAATTGTTGATAATTGTGATAGCGTTTCGTGCGGAAACAGAACGAAGTGTTTTGTTTTTATTCTCTTTGCTTCGGCCCCTTTTACTGAAATCAAAATGTTATGCAGTGTTAGCGTGTTCTATTCTATTTATAAAATTGCCCAAACAGAAAATAGCACCCATATGTTCTGTTCCGTTGTGTTTTGATACATCTACAAAATGCTACATAGGTATCAACATTGTCTTGGAAATAATGAAATTTAATATTTTTTTAAGGCCGAAATGGGAAGGTGGTATGTATGACGGTGATGATAACAAACGGTTGGATGTGCTTCAGTTAGCCATGGAGTTGGGAGCGGATTACATTGATGTTGAACTTCAGGTTGTTTTTCCCTTGTCTACATATAATTCCAGCTTTTCACTCCAGTGACAACTTCATTATAATAGAAGAAATACTTAGAAACCTACCATTCTATTCATATAATGGGCCTAAAAAAGTGATTCTACAAAAGTAATTTTTTGCTAAGCTGAAAAATATACTTTCTCTTCAGTTGCTTTGCAGCTTCTGTTTTTATGCTAAAGCCAGACCAAACAAAGGTGCAAATGTCACAAGTGTTTTTATCAACATCATTTTTTTAAAAGAAAAAGCATAAACAAATGGACCCTTAATTTGAACAAATGGGGATTCTCTTCAAGAGAACAAATACATGCTGGGTTCTGTTAATGTCATGTTTTTGCTCTCATAAGTTTGTGTCACTCTAGCATGTTGGTTGTGTCGAGCATGTAGTATTACTCTATAGACTATAATTTGCTACATTGAACTAGTAATTGCTTAGTTTCTTTTTTACACTATTATATTCCATTCTCACATATTATGCTTAGTTTATCAGTTCCATGCATTATGAGTCAGTCATTCATCCTTCTAGCATTTAGCTTTGAGCTTTTCTTTCATAAGTCAGAACTCAACTTCAGGTTGAATGCCTGTCACTTCTCTAATATATAATAACCAAATTAATATTTAGCAATATAAGATAGTGAACCTTAAAGCAAATAAATTATTCTTGTTACCATTAAAACTTCCCCCGAATTTGGTGAAGCCAGAGGCTGTCTTCATGTTATTTGCTTTCTGATGGCTGTACCATGAAACTAAGTGTAACATTTCCTATTTCTGACACATCTACAAAGGTTGCGGATCAGTTCTTTGACTCCATACGTGGGAAGACAGTCAATAAAACCAAGGTCATTGTTTCCTCTCATAACTATCAGCATACTCCCTCAGTTGAGGATCTTGGCAACCTTGTAGCAAGAATACAAGCAACTGGGGCCGACATAGTGAAGATTGCAACAACTGCCGTGGAGATCACTGATGTCGCACGCATGTTTCAAATAATGGCCCATTCCCAAGTAAGACGTGTATGTAACATTCTGGTCTGTGGTAATTTTGCTCTTAGATGCAAACTTAATTTCTTACAAAATTCATACATTATTGCTTAGATATTGTTTCAGCTGACAGGAATGGAGGTTGAACAGATAGTGTTACAAAATTTAGGATGAAACATTCTTAGCTTCTCATGAATCATCCTAACAATGGAAAATTTGAACAAAATTTTAATTTATATACACCTCTTTTATCTCTTATAAGCTATTGACCTTACACATTAGTGAACTTAAGTAGTACATAATATAGATAAAACTACTTCAAGGTTGGTTAGGAACGAGTTTCTGATTACTGAGAGACAACTTAGTTGAGGAAGAGTTCTCTGAAGAAATAAGGACCACTGTAATTGCAGACAATGTAAATTTAATCAAATGTTGGCTTCACCCATTTAAAACCATCTAGGGAGGGTAGTAGGAAAAAAATCTTGAAGCACTCTACCTTTGCATCATACCTACCAAAGAAAAGTATGAAATAAGTTCGGGCTGTATAATTGTCTCATTTGTTAATGCTTAAAACTTTATGTTGTTAATCTGAACTTCTCTGCCACTTCAAGCAATACTCCTCTGTTTCTGACTGGCAACACATAAATTTATGATTTATGTTGAGGCTTTTTTATATGATGAAAAAATAATTTTAGCATGACTGTTTTTTTGGAATTCCCAGGTTCCATTTATTGGACTTGTTATGGGTGATAGGGGATTAATTTCACGTATACTTTGTGCAAAATTTGGTGGTTATCTCACTTTTGGTACCCTTGAGTCGGGAGTAGTTTCAGCTCCTGGTCAACCTACAATTAAGGATCTATTGGATCTATACAATATTAGACAAGTGGGACCTGATACAAAAGTATATGGAATTATTGGAAAGCCTGTCGGTCACAGTAAATCACCCATATTGTTCAATGAAGCCTTCAAGTCAGTTGGTTTTGATGGAGTTTATGTATTTTTATTGGTGGATGACCTTGCCAATTTTCTCAGGACTTACTCATCAACAGATTTTGTGGGATTCAGGTTATAACTCATTGTGAAGAGTTTTTGAATTTTGTGTAATCTAGTTTTTGATGTTTCTTGCATTCTGCTATTGTTGCACTTTGGTAATATGCTCTAGATTCTTTCCGCATGCTAGTCAACTTTCTTGGGTTGTGAAATGCTAGCAACATTGTTTTAGATAAACTCTTCAACAAGCTTTGTGATTTATAGAATTCATGTCAGATGCACTATATCACATGGGTCCACTCTAATTTAATGGGTCCCATATGAATTTCATGAATAACAATTGTTGCTAGCATCCCTCTTCATGGGTTTGCTTTTTTCTGACATACATTATTAATAAGATGTTATACTTATACTAATTGTTAAGGATACTTTTCAACATTTTAGAACATAGAAAAGTTGTCAAAGTAATTTAACAACTGGAGGATCAATTTGACAAATCCAATAAGGACGTAGAATCTCTGTTAGTCCTTTTGATAAAGTCATTTCATGATTACTTTAATTTGAAGGTTGGAATTTGTTTAAATTAGCTTACATTGGTATCTAGAGTTAATGGGTCTTAATTTATTATTTCCAAATTCCAATATGGTGCCAGACTGCTGTTGTTGGTACCTTGATATTCGCCGTTTATGATACTTTTGGTATGGCATTCAGCAATTATATTAGTGGGGATTTATTTGATTTTCTAATTTTAAGGCAAGTACTCCTGGAGCACAAGAGCTCCTGAAGTGTGTGTGTGTCTTCTCCCACCTATGTAGTTTTGTCCACAAGATCCTAGAAGAACCTCTAACAATGCAATACGCTGCAACTTTAAGTAGGAAAATGAAAATAATGGAGCTTACCATAGGTGCGGTTTGCAATCACAACCCTTGCTCCTTTCTCTTTTGCACCATAAGCAAGTGCCTTCCCAGCACCACCCGCTCCAATAACAACAAACACCTTACCAGCTAATGGTGAAACAGCTGTGCCATCACCATTATGTCTATCTGCGAATAAAAAATTGAAGTGCACATCTTCAGAAGAAAAGCGATCAACAACAGTGACAACATAAAATGCTTAGCCACTAAAATTTGAGAGTTACCTCGTAGTCGATCCTCTATAGCAGAAATAGCGCCAACATAATCTGTGTTATATCCGATCAACTTCCCATCAGTTGGTCTTCTTATAACACAATTCACAGCTCCTATTGACTGTGCCAATAACCAATTTGAAGAATTAAATATATATATATATATATATATATATATATATATATATATATATATATATATATATATATATATATATATATATATATATATATATATATATATATATATATATATATATATATATATATATATATATATATATATATATATATATATATATATATATATATATATATATTTAATTCTTCAAATTGGTTATTGGCACAGTCAATAGGAGCTGTGAATTGTGTTATAAGAAGACCAACTGATGGGAAGTTGATCGGATATAACACAGATTATGTTGGCGCTATTTCTGCTATAGAGGATCGACTACGAGGTAACTCTCAAATTTTAGTGGCTAAGCATTTTATGTTGTCACTGTTGTTGATCGCTTTTCTTCTGAAGATGTGCACTTCAATTTTTTATTCGCAGATAGACATAATGGTGATGGCACAGCTGTTTCACCATTAGCTGGTAAGGTGTTTGTTGTTATTGGAGCGGGTGGTGCTGGGAAGGCACTTGCTTATGGTGCAAAAGAGAAAGGAGCAAGGGTTGTGATTGCAAACCGCACCTATGGTAAGCTCCATTATTTTCATTTTCCTACTTAAAGTTGCAGCGTATTGCATTGTTAGAGGTTCTTCTAGGATCTTGTGGACAAAACTACATAGGTGGGAGATAGCTGACTATGCGATGACTGTGGCTTCCAAAATCGGTGCATATCAAGCATTAAAATATACACAACATAATAATATCACATGCTGTGGCATATTTTCCCTTGCCCCCAAAATCAGTATTGCATTCACTGATGTATTATGTGTATTATTTACATATAGATCGTGCCAGAGAACTTGCTGATGTAATTGGAGGAGACGCTATAGCCCTTGCTGATTTAGATAATTACCATCCGGAGGATGGTATGATTCTAGCAAACACAACCTCTATTGGAATGCAACCAAATGTTGATGAAACACCTATTTCTAAGGTTTGCTCCTTAAACATTGCCATGTTATAGCAATTAGGGTCTCAGAATATTGTTAGTGGAATTTTTAATTTGATGTTATTGACCATTATATATGATTAAGAAGATTGGATTTCTATTCAAATGAAATACGATTATTGGTTCTGAAGATCCATATCTCATTACTTGATGTCTAGGTGTTGAACGTGACATACTTCACTAATTTAGTTTGGTCTCGTTATGTGATGATTGTCCCGACTTAATTGAACTTTTTGTATGGAACAAATATGACTAATAATGACTAAATGCTTCCTAAGCCTTGTCTGTGACTTTGACCCTTTTTTGACTTGAAATATTGATGCTCTCTAGGACTGTGTTTTCATCTGATATAGTTGAACTCAACTTGAACAAATGCCAGACTTACCCAGCAAAATTGTTCTCATTCTTGAATAGGAATTGTAGCATTGACTCATATGAACACACTTCCACCAACTACTTACATTTAAGATGTGGTGTTTCTGTTCTAGATGGGTCTCATAGTAAAATATTATTAGTACGAAGAAGGCACACATGTCATTATATGGAACATGAATAAGTTGAAAGCCAGAGAACTAATCCTTCTTATGTTTTTGCAGCATGCTTTGAAATCATACTCCCTGGTTTTTGATGCTGTCTACACACCCAAAATGACTAGACTCTTGAAGGAAGCAGAAGAATCAGGAGCCACTATTGTAACAGGATTGGAGATGTTTCTTGGACAAGCATATGGGCAATTTGAGAACTTTAGTGGAACGCCAGGTAAGTCGAATGTAAACAAAAATCGATAGATGAAGTTAAATGTACTTTTTGACCATGTTTCCCTGGTCTGTACTTAATTTGATATGATTGGTTTGGAAGTCTTGTTTTCTCCCTTTAATTCTACTTCTGCATTTTCAGCTCCAAAGCAGCTCTTCAAAAAAATTATGGAAAATTACTGATGAGGTTTGCAAGCTCTAACTTCTATCTCATTGATAATGTTTTCCTAAGTGTTGAAAGTTCTCTTTGCTTTTAACCTATTACTCTATTCCTGTTTTCTGTCGTCATTATTTTAGAAAATATAATTGTGTCTGGCTTTTTTATGTTAACTGGATATGCTTGAAGCATTCTTCTCTGAAGCTATGGTTTGTCTTCTCAACTAGATTCTGTTCATTCTTCCTTATTTTAAATTTCTTAATGTAATAGGATTGATATCTACATGTGCCAACAAGCTTCATCCTTTGAAACTGCCTTTGAATGGGGAGTCCTTTAGGGCTTAGGATTTGTTGCATCTATCCTACCTGTTCTATTGGAGATCAATGTTTTATCGATGAACATGATTTATGATAGAGCATTACGATGTCATTCAATCCATGTAGCCGACCCCACCCAGTGAGATAAAAGTTTGGTTATTGTTGTATTCTTGTTGTTCTATTGTTCAAGTGTGTCCTTGAGGAAATTTAATGTATAAGAAATGTTGACAATTTCAATTTTAGTAAATGAATCTGTCAATTATTGGAAGTTGCTGTTTTGTATGTAACGTTTTTAAGCAACTGGTTACATAATTTTGAAATGATTTTAAGAGAAAACACAAACTACTTTGTTGGGTATTGTAATTTCCACTTTTAAGCTGGTTTTGCCGTTTTTTTGTAAAAATAAAATTAATTGGCAGTTGGGTTGTAGTAGTCAATATTTGTCCTAAGCTGTATACTGTTAAATCTGAACATAAATAATTTGGTGCATGAAATTATTTAATAATTGGAAATAACATTTGAGGAAAAAATGTATGCTGTTGTAATGTATGAGTTTTATACATTGTCAGTGTATCATAAATAATTCATCATTTTTTTATTATTATTGACTTTTCTTGAAAATATAATACAAATGAATGATAGATGATGTACTAATTGCATATAAATCTTTACACTAGCTATGTATAAATCTACACTCATAACACTTTACCCGGTTCTATTAGGAATGTGTTTAAGATGAGTATAGCTTGGTTGGAACTCATATTTTCTTGAATCTGCGTTATCTTAAATCAATAATATCTGGAATTTTGATATAATACATGAGTTTAAATGTTATGCAATCTCTGTCTCCCAGTTGGAGACAAGGGATGGATGTTGCCATGTTGATTCTATTCTAAACTATAAAATTGAGAACTTCTATCTAGATATATCTCACACATCATCTTTAAAGATAAATGTATTTATGTTTTTAAATGTTATTGTTTAAGACTAAATTTTAATTAGAAATAATTTATTTATATTTTGTGAATATTTTATTAATTCTCTCTGCGTAAATAAGTTTTCGAATAAATCTTTGTTTGTCAATGAAATTAAAGTAGAAAACCGAAAGTCTCAACACAGTTTGTTGATAAATACTTGTTTTTAGCAAAGGATTGGAAATTTGGAATGTAAGGTTTTGTCATAGCTATCGTGAAGGTAACCGTGTGGCAGACTTGTTGGCTTGTTCGGCTGCTATCGTGAAGGTAACCCATGAACTACATTATTTAACAATGTCCACTATCTCTCTAATATTTCCCAAATGGTTTACATAAGAGAAAAAATCTATTTATTTAACTATAATTTTTTTTACATTATTATTGTATCATCTATTATTCATATTTAATCAAAATTCAATGAATAATATATTAATTGTATATAAAACTTTACACTCATTTAAATATTACACTCTTGAAATAAGAGTTATACTTCCCATAATAAAATTTATCATCAACAAAAATAATCAATTAATGGGATAATTCTTTGAGTTAGTAATGCCATAAGTTGTTGAACCAAAATCATTACCAGGTTTGAAATCAAGGGCATGAGACTATAATTTACAGAAGTGGTCACATATTGAGTACCTATCTACCAAAAAGAAGATATTGGTCTAGTGGTGTAAGACTCTGCTAGATTCCTAAAAATCAAAAGTTTAATTTTATAAAGTAACTTGTTAAGAAAGACAACTATACACTCCGAATAGACTAATTTCTTACTCATGGGGTGAATGAATACCTTTGGTATTACTAAAAAAAAGACTGAAGGTCTACTTTGAGCATGTTATTGCCTTATTGGTATTCATCCCTCTCAATCTAAAAATCCACTACATATGAAGGAAGCCGTTTTTAACACCACTTAGACAGGATTAGGAGCACACAACCTTCGAATCCAGAATAATCATATTAGATGACATAACAAAAAGAAATAAATTATTACTTATTATCTTAATATATAATTGATCATCAAACACAAAAGGAAGAAAGAAGTGTGAAATTGTTTTACTCGTGGTAAAAAATTGTATTGAAGAAAGAATCAAGATAAGTGAATACATTGTGGTGTGAAGGAAGAGAAGATAGATGAAAGAGTGTTAAAGAAACCCATCACAATCCCAAACTTCACTTGGCCCCTCTTTGGAATCAAACGACTTGAAATCCTATTGGTGCTGTACAAATTACTATTGTTGATCAAATCACTTCTTCTTATTGCCACTACACCCATATCTTTTCTTCACTCTACTTTCTTTCTTTCTTTCTTCAACTTCAAGTTTTGTATTGTATGTAAGAGTTTTGCTTAGACACTTACTATATAAATAGAAGCTAAAAATTAGTACTTCCAAGAATGCCTTTTATTTTTATGAGGGTAATATTTATTTTAGTGTAAAGATTTATACATACTCAATATATTATCCACATTTTATTTGTATTACTTTTTTGAAGAGTAAATAATAATTAAAAATGAATTATAGATGATATAGTGATAATATATTAAACTCATGAACCATCAGTATATACAATTTTTCTTTATTTTTTTAAATAAAATTATTAGGCATTTTTTAATGTAAAGTTTGGTCTTCATAATGGAAGAAAGCTCTCATGGGCTATGGTTATGATTTGAATCATTGGACGTTTGCTGACTATTTTGACCTTTTTCATTTCTTTGCCAGTTGTCTACTTTTTCTTTAATGTGTACCTATTCCTTGGATATCGAGTCAAACCTACCCTTGGTTCGTCAACATTTCATGCTTCACTTTATTTGTGAAAAAAATAAACATTCAAACTTCATCACTACTAAAATACTACCATCTCTTTCTATTTAATTATTTTTTAAAGTTATACCAAAGAGATTAATAAATAAAATTAATATACCTATTTGTATGAAATTCTTGTAATATTTTGTTACTGTGTTCTTTATCTCTGTAGTAATTATATTCATTTAATTTTACTCATTATTAATTAGGTAAACATAAAGTTGTAAAAACAAACATTAACCTTTAATTGATTTTTAAAGAGGTAGATAGATTGTTGCAAATCCAATTTGTTACAAGAAGAATTAAAAAGGAACAAATACACTAGTATTTTGTTTTTGAAGTTGAAGTTTAGCTCCCATTGCTTTTAGAGTTTCTTAACATATTTAATCAATTATATCTTCACTATATTATGAGATAGAATCCTCTCCAGTAATGGAAAGTGAAGTGTTATACAAAATAAAATAAAAAAACAATTATATCTTTTTGTTTATATTTATAATGATACTTTTATCTTAAAACTAAGTGTAAAAAGATCACTTCTCTCTATAGTAATAGAGAGGATCACTATTCCATATTATATATTTAGTTTTCCAATACGATTCTAATATTGTTTTATTATATTTTTCAGCTTCTTGTTTGTTGCGGGGTTTATGTTAATAAAATATTTAATTTATTATCAATATCAAACACATTTGATGTATAATTGAGCTTGATAACCAATGAGTGTTGGTTCAAGTGGTACATGCTTGATTCTTCTTAAGCAAGATTTCGGATTCCAGTCTCGTGGTTAAAAAAATACTTGTTGGGAGAGTTAGCTCCACATACCTATGGATGTTTTTGGCTCGAACAAAATTGTCTACAATGCGATGATACATGTGAGAAACAAAAAAAATGTTGGGAACAAGCGAACAATCAAATAGTAAATAATATAAAGACAAGAGAATAACACAAGAGATTTAATAACGTGGTTCGGCCAATTGTGCCTACGTCCCCGAGAGCTTTGAGCGGCTACCACTATATATTATTAGAGAATAATGATTAGTGTTTGACTATTCTTCTCCTTGTTACATTAGGTTTACACAACGTAAATATATAGTCCTCTACCCCAACCCCTTGACATCAGCCCAAGCCCATAACTTGTATTGTTGTTATCTAGAGATATGAGTCATTGCACAACAATCTCCACCTTGGCGAATATCATCAATCACCATCTTTCGCCATTGGATTGGGGGCGCTCCATAGTCCAACATCAGTGAATCTTCAGCAAGCTCAAGCAATGCCTAAACTTATCCACGGTAACCGGTTTGGTTAACATATCAGTTGCATTTTCTGAAGTGTGAACCTTCTGCAATAGTATCTACCCACAAGCTACCAACTCTCTGATCTTGTGAAATCTCACATCAATATGCTTGGTCCTAACATGATACACTCAGTTCTTTGCCAAGAAGATAACACTCTGACTGTCACAATGCAGCGAAACTCCATCATGCTCAATGCCTAACTCATTTATCATCCCCATAAGCCATAGAGCTTCCTTAGAAGTTTCACCAACTGTCATGTACTCTGCTTCAGTTGTGGACATAGCAACAACAAACAGAACTGATGATCTCCACATAATTGGTCCACCTACAAGGGTGAAGACAAACCTCGTTGCGGACCTTCTATCATCCAAGTCTCCTGCATAGTCCCAATCAACATAATCAATAACTGAAGACTTACTCTGTTGGCTGCCAAACATGATACCGAGACCTATAGTCCCCTTCAAATATTTGAAAATCCATTTGACTGTTTCACAATGTTATTTCCCTGGTTTCAACATATACTTGCATACTTGACTAACTACTTGTGCCAAGTCCGGTCTAGTACAAACCATAGCATACATCAAGCAACTCACTGCGCTGGCATATGAAACCTTTGACATGTATTTTTTCTCTTTATCTGTCTTTGGACACTGATCTAGGGAAAGCTCGAAGTGATTTTCTAATGGAGTGCTCACTACTTTAGCATTGCTCATATCAAATCTCTCTAAGATCTTTTCAACATAGCTTTGTTGGGAGAACCATAGTTTTATAGCTCCCCTATCACTGTGAATCTTCATCCCAAGAATCTTCTTAGCAACCCCTAAATCTTTCATGTCAAGCTCCTTACCTAGCATGACTTTCAGCTCATTGATATCACTCAAATGATTAGCAGCAATCAACATATCATCAACATAAAGTAACAGAAAAATAAAAGAGTCATCGTACATAAACACAACAATCATACTCATAGCGCTTATAACCAAGCTTCAACATATAAGTGTCAAACCGCTTGTATTATTGTCTGGGAGACTGCTTCAAACCATATAGAGACTTCTTCAACTTGCAAACCAAGTGACTCTGTCCAGCTGCACTAAACCCCTCTGGTTGTGTCATGTAAAATTTCTCCTCTAATTCACCATGGAGAAAAGAAGTCTTCACATCCATTTGTTCTAAGTACATATCCCGACTGGCTACAAGGCAAGCACTGCCCTGATAGAAGTGTGTCTCACCATTGGGGAGAAAATCTCATTATAGTCGATCCCCTTCTACTATGAATATCCTTTTGCTACAAGACGAGCCTTGAACTTTTCCCCTTCTTTTTCTGATATTGTTGGCTTTCTCTTGTACACCCATTTGCATCCAACTACATGCTTATCTGGGGGCAATAGAACAAGTTCCCAAGTTTGGTTCTTCTGTAAGACTCCATCTCCTCCATCATGGCACCCATCCATTTTTCTTTCTCCTGGTTGTTTATAGCCTCTTGAAAGCAATATAGATCTCCTGAACTTATATGGAGAGCAATTGAAGGCATATCCTCAAAGCAATATCTCTCTGGAGGTTTGATAGGACGTCTATCTCTGTCTCTAGCAAGTAGATACTCCTGCACACCTAAACTCTTCGCTTGAGAATCATCATGTTCTTGACTTGAACTAGTGCATGGTTCCTTGCCTTTATTCACCTGAACCATTTCATTGCTCACTGGAATCATATTTGATCCCAAAGTCTCATAATTTGGTATGGGCACCTCGGTCAAAACTGACTGTTTCATCATGAAATCTTTATCAAACACTGTATCTCTGCTCAACATCACCTTTTTGGAAACTGGATCCAATGAAGATGCACCTCTTTGACTTAGGATCAAATTTAGATCGTCCATCACTGGGTACATGTACATAAGCAGGACAACCAAATATGTGTAACATATTATAATTGATTGGGTTATCTGTCCATATTTCTTCTGCAACTTTACCATCCAATGAAGCCCATGGTGATCTATTGATGACATAACATTCCATACTAAGTGCATCTTCCCAAAATCCTTTGAAAAGTCCAACATTCAGTCTCATACATCTGGCCCTCTCTGTAATAGTTATATTCATCATCTCTGCAACATCATTCTATTGAGGAGTCTTCTTCATTGAAAAGTGTCTCTGAATGCCATGTTCCTCACAGAATTTCTGAAACTGTGAGTTTTCGTACTCTCTACCATTATATGGCCTCATGTATTTTATTTTTTTACCAGTCTGGTTCTAACCTCTGCCTTCCAAACCTTGAACTTGGCAAAGACTTCTGACTTATGCTTCAGAAAATATACCTAGACCTTGCAAGAAAAGTCATCAACGAAGGTAACAAAATACCTAGAACCTCCTAGGGATGGTTCCTGAGTGGGTCCCCATACATCAGTGTAGACATAGTCTAGAATGCCCCAAGTCCTATGTTGGCCAACCTTGAAACTAACTCATGTTTGTTTCCCAAGCACACAATATTTGCACAAATCTAGCTTGTATTTGTTGATTACCCCTCAATCGTCCTCTTTTACATAGTTATGTCATGTCATGCACACTCATATGTCCCAAATGCATGTGCCATAATTTTGTAGCACCATGGTCTGAATCTACTGAGATCTCTTCAGCCACTCCAGCAACTTCACCTACAACTGTTCTCTCTAACAACTTGCAAGTATTCCCTACAGTCCTTTTACCATTCATCACAATTTGATATCAATTGTTGGGAACAAGCGAACAATCAAATAGTAAAGAGTATAGAGACAAGAGAATAACACAAGAGATTTAGTAACGAAGTTCGGCCAATTGTGCCTACATCCTCGGGAGCGTTGAGCGGCTACCACTATATATTATTAGAGAATAAGGATTAGTGTTTGACTATTCTTCTTCTTGCTACATTAGGTTTACATAACATAAATATATATATATATATATATATATATATCCCTTTACCCTAACTCATTTACATCAACCTGAACTCATAACTTGTATTGCTGTTATCTAAAGATATAAGTCATTGCACAACCAAAATAATTGAGCTTGATAGGAATAATGTCACATTTGATTCTTCCTATATATGTATATATAATTTATTACCATACATAAAACCCATTTTAATAATTTATATCGTGAAAGATATTAGTCTTCGATTTAGTGGCGAATCTTAATGTAAAATTTAGGAGGGGCAACAATACTTAATTATAATTAGTAAATAAAATTAATTGAGTAACAAAAATTATATATAATTGTTTTAAATTTTTAAAATAATATATTAATTCTAAATAATAATAATAGTTAACAATTAAAGACGTTAAAGAAAAATGTACATTCATTTAAAGCTTCACTCTTTGTTAAATACTTCAATTCATTGATGATTGAATAAAATTTTTAGTTATTTATTATTCAATATAAATCACTATGTTGTCTACAAAAAATTTATCTTCTATTTACTACATAATTTTATTTGGTTGCCTTCGTTACTGAAAATGACATTCAAGTAGTAATTAAATTAGAATAGTTAAGATAAGAGAAATAACTTGATCAAACAAATAATAATGCATCCACTTTTCTCGTATCATCAAAGTTGCATTTAGTTCAGAGATGATTGAAAGTTTTTCAAACAAAAATGAATAACAACACCAATAATAAAACATTAAAATTGACATCTCAAGAAAAAATGTCTTACTCATTGAAATACATAGGATATAGTTTTTTCATAATAGTACTTATATTATAAATACAAATGATTTATAAAAATTCATAAAATCTTAGGATTTTTGTTGGAAAGTTTGACAAAAACAATTTAGGATCACATAATATATTTCTTAACCATAAAATCAATCTAAAATTAAAAGAAGTAAAATATTAAAAACAATATAAATAAAAAAATAAAAAAGATAAAAAATTCCAGGGGGCAGTTGCCCCCACCTGTCCTTACCAAGCTCCGCCACTGCTTCGATTATCAGTTGGGGAATTTCTTGGTGAACAAAAAATATATTTCATTCTTAAGGATATTTTTTTGTCAATTTATTATTAAAAAGAGAAACTACCAGTACACCAAAAAAATTTAAATTAGTAAATGTAAATAGAAATATTTTTATGTTAATTAAAAATATTTGGAGGGTCAAGATCAATTGGTACTAGTTATATGGATATACTTTATCATAGTACACTGTACACCTATATCTGAACTTTGATTTTGCTTGAATCTAATGTCTATCTACCACTATAAAGTTTTGTTATGTTGATAAAAGAATATAGTAACACTCTTACTATTTTATCCTCTTAAAATGCTACAAAGCAATTATAAAGAGATAAATCAAAACTAAAAAATATGTAAAAGGTTTAAATAAATTATAAGCAGTGTTTGTTCAAATTATAACAGGGTCAATAGTCAATTATTATAGTTAGGTACCGTGTGTTGAACATATAGTAATATATCAAGCTGTAATGTCAAAGGTCAACACTAATTAACTAGAAAAAAAATCATTGGTTTTTACATTTTGATGAAAGACAGATAGATACATTGTTGAAAAGAAAACCGGTCACACTTGATAGTCAAACATTCATAGGCTATAATTTTTAATTTTAACCACAATAATAAAAAAAGAAATCACATGCTCCGAAAATATAATTAATGTGCACTACACAATATATCTTCTACTCTTAATTTGAAAACAATCTTGATTGATTTTAGTATTTTTAAATATAATGGATGAAAGATTGATTTTTTTTGTGCTCAAAATTTAATTAGTAAGACAAATAGCTTTGTATTAAAGGTGTAGGAATATTTTACTTTATCAACATATCATTTATCATTTATTTATTTTTAAATAATAGTAATAAATGATAAATAATGTAGTGATGAAATAACAAATTTTATACCAACATGTATATATATCATATTCTTAATCATTGATAACAAGATTAGGCATATGGATTGGAAATTAAAATCATTTTGGCCTTACTATCAAAAAATACTATTTTTTATGACTACCTGTTTTTTTTTTTTTATAAATCAGAATGAAGAATATAATGAATAATTGTGTTGCATGCATGGCTATATGTGTAGTAGTTTTCTCATTAGCTCGTGATCAAATACAAGTAGAATTAAAATAATAAATAATACCATAAATATGAGCAAAAAAATGCTGTAAAAATATCGTGGTCTTAACATTGAGTTTAATTTTTTGTGGAAAAAAGTTCAAGTGAGTTGGTTAGTCATCAAATAACGATTCTATCAACTTTTTATAAAATACTCAAAGATAATGACTAACACTAGTACCCAGAGGTTTTAACATTGATATCATGTATAATAGTGAGCTCATAGAATTTGAGCAGCAAATCATTGCTTTGTAACTTGGAAGTAATCGAAGATAAATATCACGTTATAAATTATTTGGATTAAAAAAAATTGTTGAGAGCTATTTGTCATTGATTGAACTGAATTAAGATAATAGAATAGCCAATAATAATATTAAGAAGAAAAAGATCAAACAAATAATTAAAAATTAAGTATATCTTAATCATTTCAATTTCAGTAAATAGTTGATGCTGATGCTGGTCCTTGGTGCCGGCTATAATATAAAAAAGGCCAATGGGGCTGCAGGTTTATTTTAATGTAGTAATCTTTTTAAATATATAGTTAAATTTGAGGAGATGAAGATAAGCTTGAGCTAGCTTTGCATGTTGTATTAATATATGATTTTAGTTAACGTGTGTTATAATAAAACCATACATTAAGAAGTTAAAATATTACTTATCATCATGTGCACATATTCTCAAAAGCCACGATATATTATATATCAATCACTTTTGTTGCATCAATATCACGTGCACTTTCCCCCTTAGTAAAAAGCAAGCATATTTGATTATGGAGAATCCTAACTCTTTCTTGTGTTGCTTTGTCGATTAGCATAAGGCCCTATCAACCACTACATACAATTTTATTTTTAATAAAACAGCATTGCTATAAATTTGATTAATTACATTGAAAAGTGGCTCCTACCCCCTTTCAGGTGCACCCCACTAATCTTTAAAATTTATAATTTATTTATTGCTACTTGCCTCTCTAAGCTTAACCCTTATGATCCTTTATTTAGAGGGAGGGAAAGATATCAAAGGCATTAGTGAAAATAATAAAGTACAAATATTTATATATAATTATTACATTATTCATTTGTATTACTTTTGAGAATAAATTATAATTGAAAATAAACGGTGGATAATGAACTAATAGTATATAAAACTTATACAAATAGTCAATGCATATATTTTTCTCTAATAACATTAATAGTTAGTGTTTTTTGTTATTACCAATGGCATTTTCTCATATTTTGTAGTAAGAAACTAATATCTTTCGGAGTGTATGATTATCATTCTCAATAAGTATTGCTTCAGGAATTGAACCATTAACCTTTTAATCTTTCTGAAGATTTAGCGGAACCTTATATTAATAGACCAACAATTTGTTGTACATTAATAGTTAATGTTTGATGGTAGTAATTAAGTTCTAAGTAGATTTAAGTGAAATTATAGATTAAGCACAGAGAATAAGTAGTGATTTTATAATTTGCAATGTGGTGGCAAGCTCATTCCCGTGCTTATTAGCTAATTCATTGATGAAGAAAATCTATCAGATTTAATGGACCCGCTTATAAATTTCAACAGATATCTAAAATTCACATATTACTTCATACATGAAATGGTGCAAATAATAAAAAATAGGAAAAAAACACAAAATCCAGTTCCCTTTGCCTTAACAACTTAAAGTTTATGGATTCTCATTATGATTGTGCATTTCCTTAAGTCATAATTTTGAATCATTGAATTCCTCTTTTAACGGTTTAAAGTTTAAGAAATAAAATCAATTCCCTCTGTTGTGATCTATACCATTAAAGAGAGATCTAATAAAAAAAGTTGCAAGTTCAAAAATATACATAAATATTGAGTTAGGGAATCATTTCACATAAATTTTATGAACGGAAAGTTTATACTCATACGGTGTTATCATTTAAATAAAGTAAGTAGGTAGAATTTAATTTTACATTTCTTATCACTATTTATATATTTTACTAGTAGTGGTATATCAAGGTATCTTCACCTTTTGGAAGAGTAATCTATCTTCAAAGTATAGTAGCAGAGTTTAATTATAAATTAATATTGAATAAAAATAATAAGAAGAAGAAAGGTTAGGTTGCTAAATACGTAGAATTTACAAGGATACGTATAGATGTATCGATTTGTATATTCAAAGAAAAATTACAGTGCACTGAATCTCGTAATGGGAAGTCCCTCATACATTGTACTACTATAAACGTAATATTCAAAGACATTGATTTAGTATAATTTAAAAGAGACATTGGCTTAATCATGTCGGATTCTGTTGAGGGAAGAATAAATTCATAAAACAATAATAATTAAATTAATAAAATGAGTGATATCTATTGATACTTGTTTGCGACTATCAAAATATATTTTGTCATATCTTAAATACAAAATTACACTGAAGTAAAACTTTATGTTAAGAAACACTTAAAATCATTATGATCGCTTGATAAGTTTTTTTCTTTTAATAAATCTCATGGAATGTTAGAATTTGTCTAAGAGAAAAAGAAAGCTTTGAGATGATATTTTAACATATGCCGAATCTAATTTTCCTAAGCTAATTTTTTCTGTTATATTCTTTACACAATCCTTAAGACACTCATTTGCCAACTCTAAATCTTATTAACTTGTCTTTTTTATTTATCTTTTAAATGCTTGTCTTTGTTAAAGATCTAACTAACAATATAAACTGAGTAGAAAGTAAATAGAAAGAAGATGATTTTCATAATAATATCAAGAAGGGATCTAAAAAACACCCAATTTATACAAACTCAAACTCATCAAAAAAAAAACTCTTGGCTAATTGCTTCACTCCCTCAAAGTGAGTTCCTAAGCTAAAGGGTTCCGGATTGAGTTTTGAAGAGAAATAAAATGAAAGAGAAGTCATTAAATATATTTCTCATATTATGAAACTTTTTATTTTCCCTCCAAAACCTAACTTGTAGTAGAGCAAATGAAGAAGGTGAAGAAGTGCAGTGCACTCTCTCTTTATCTAGCTCTCCTACGAGAGAAGATTGAAGCCACAGAGTTAGCCAGACCCACCACTATTCCAACCTTGACTTGTCCCCTCTTTGGAATTGGACGCCCTGAACATCTCATTGGGATGCTTCTTCTTCCTCCATTCATCATTCCACTACCTCTTACACATTTCCTTGTCATCTCTTTCTTCGTTATGTTTTTCTTTGCTTCAGTCAAGAGAACAAGAATACAAGAGATATTTTAAATTTTCTCTTGGATTTGATGCTATTTATGTTGATGTTTGTGTTGTGGTGACTATAGTTGAGCTTTGAAGTTTGTTTATATAGTATTCAGTTTTCCAAAGTGGTCCTTGTTTTTGGATAAATTTACACGGATTGCCACTGGTTTTGGACAACTTTGACGGTTTTGACCATGTCTTTTTCTGGTCTTTTCTTGCTGCCACGTTGCTGGGACAAATAATGTGTACGGGCATAGAAAATTAAAAAGAAAAAACCATTTCCCTTAATCCTTCAAGAGCTTGCTCTTTTTTATTAAGTATTAACTATAAGATCTTGAGTTGTGTTAATAACTACCTAAATATATTGTTGAAGGGATAAAATTGGGAAAATTAACATTAAAAACCTAAGTCTAATAATTTTTATATATGAAGACATCATTTTTCAATACAAAATTTATGTTTTTTCTTCCTATTTCATCCTTATATTACTTATTAAGATTAACATTCTCCAGTTACATAATCCAAACTACCAGGCTCTAAAACAACACAAATTTCACATTTGGTGTCACATGTTAATACGTGCACTAATTTATTAATTAAATTTAGATTGATAGATTATTATCTTATTGATAATTTAATTGAAGTTTTATTTTATTCAAATTTATCTATAATTTATTCTATTAGTTATTATTTGAGTTTATCTTCCTATAATTTTAAAGTCAATCCAATTCAAGGTATTGACTTAAAATTGACTTTAAGATAAGTAATGTATATATTTATTTGTATTATTTATACTTAATGGTAAATGCAAATTAAATATAAATAAATAATAGATAATATGACACATTCCCTAAGGACATTTGGAGGAAATGATGAAATCGATTGGTCCCATTTAAGGTACTCAATCCTATCACAAGTTGTACATAAAAAAGGTGAAACGTGAAGATATAATAGGGGTCACTATAACACGTTTGGTTTTGACATAGAACAATGACCCAGACACGGACTTGCAACAAAGGAATCATTAAACCCAATGCATCATGCGCAGTGGTTTTTTTAGTACATTTATGAGAGCCAACTGAATAATAACTAAAACACAACTATAGACCCTAACTCCTATTACCACAATTTTTTTAAACCAATTTGGGTTCCCACGTCAACTAATTTCACTCTTACAAGATGGTTTGTTTCATGGATTGTCTCTGTCTGTCTCTATTGGATAGATGAGTAACCTAAACCCTGTGGAGGGGTATAACTAACATTCAGATATGTGCATCAGAATTAAATAGGATACACTAGTCAAAACTAACTAAAATTTATAACTATCATAGAGAGACATTGTGTTACTTTAACATAAATCACCATATTATTACTGACCATTATTCAGATATGTGATTCAGTTATGATGTTTTCCCTAATTCTAAGTATTTATGCCATGTATGTATAAAAAGGGGATGCAACAAGAATAAAGTATCTCATATATAAGGAGATAAATTATCTTCTTCAACCACTAGAATCATGACATGTGTTATATTTAATCTTTTTTTTCAAAAATATTTTTAAAACTAAACAAAACAATACACATGTCATGTTTTTACTAGTTTAAAGAGATAAGTTATCTCCAGATACGAAGAGATACTTTATTCTTATTCTCAATTCCTAATTCTAAGTATTTATCCCATACCTGCAAGAACTATTCATGAATTGTAACATGCAAGGAAGGGAATAGTGTCATAAGTCATAAGTAAATTGCGGTGAGATCAATAATGTAGTCAAGGTGACATAATATAAAAATGGTGGCAAAGCATTGGGGAATTTAAGTATACAATTATGTCTCACAAATTTATCATCAAGTGCTATTATTTTTTCTGTGAAGTTGCATATTGTTCACGTGGAGAATCTAATTGATTTTGTTCCTTGGATGAAGCAAAGTCTCAATGTGCACAAACCTCACAAATTAAAGTAGTACAGCTCCACTTCCCACTATCCTATCTTCATATCAAAGTTAATGATTAATTAATGCTTTAGCAGCTTTTGATATTCAGTGGACCCAACTAATGAGATAAAGACTTAATTATTGTTGTTATGTCTTTTTGATCAATATCAATAATAAATTTGTCTGAGCAATAAGCCACCAAATTAATTATTGGATAAGTTGCCTTAATTAATATACATCATCTAATTTTCATTGCAACTACACATGCTTTAACAGGTAAATTGAATCAGGAAAGCAAGCATGGTATAATGATAGTAAAGTTGAAAAGCTATTATTCCCCAGAATCTATTTTTTTAAAAGGAGCCAAGTTTGTGGAAGATTTTAACTTCTAATGCGGATAAAAAACCAAGCAATCTATATTATATAGTACTATATGATAACAATAATAAATTTGATGAGGTTCAGTGTACAATCCCAAGAGGATATTTTGAGTTGCAAATTTTGTTGAGAGTTTTATTTAGCTGCTCCTATTGGTTGCTTCTTACAAATAAGCCTATGATGCATAATCATAAACCTGGAAACAAGAGGATTTGTATAGAGAAAAAAGACAAGGAAGGAGGGATTATAGGAACAAAATGGAGACCATAAGAAAAGAGCAAAACAGTAAAAAGAAAACAAAAAACATGTTTTACCAAAATTATATGAAACAAAGATGTGCTCAGCTAGATAAAAACCACATTATGCCTATAAATAAGACTAAGGGATGTGAAAGATGCTAAAATAACTGCTAAGATAACCGATGGCTGCTGCGACGTTGTTTTATGCGTCTCTTATCGCTCTTAACTGGATTAACCCATCTTCTGTCCTCGGAAATAGCTTGATTCCATCGCTCTTGGAAGATTTGAAGTTCCCATGCTGATTGCCTTCGAATCTGTATAGGTCCATATTAAGAATGTATAACAAGTTAATTTGCAAGCTACTTTGTTATTGATATAAGACTGGGTTTTGAAAGCAGTTCAAAAGCATTACCTCGGTTCGCATATCCAAAGCTCCAGAGTGGTGTCTCTGGTTAAAAATCAACAATGAAGAAAGTGAGTTTCAGATTAACTTGGCTAGTAAAGAAATAGGATTATAGAAAAGAATTGTCTATATGTAATTAAAAGGTTTTTTATTTGGAAAAAAAATGCATATACCATAGCTGCTGATTTAAGATTTGAAACCTGCAGAAGGAAAAAATAGAAAATTTTAAGATCAACCATACAAGAATAAACAAATACCCTCAAAATCCATTCTCATTGCCATTGCCACCCTATTTTGAATATGGAAAAGCATCATATTACATCACTCTTTGTCCACACACTTGTATACCTACTTTATAACTGTTGATTAAAAGAGTTTAACCTTGGAAACAATAGTAAATCGTCCATGACTAAAGAGAAAATGTAAAAAAGGGTGTTGAGAAAAAGTGGTCATAATATCAGTGTAAAAGTGTATTTGATATGTTTTCTATTCTTATAATCTTTTTTTTCATTTTCAGTGTTTTGAAAATGAAACCAAACCAAACACGGTCTAAGGAAGATAATGGAAACAAAATCAATTCAGACATTTGGAGAGTAAGGAGAAAAATACTTTTGCTGTATCTTGGGCACTGCTACCACCCAGAGTTTGTATTGCCTGGTGAACAACGTATTCACTATCTACAACTCCCACATTTTTAGTGCGATCTCCCTGAAACAATGACATCAATTACACGGTTAATCATAAGTTTCATTCAGTAAATGAAGCTTAAAAAGGGAAAAGTAAGAGCAGGTTAGTCTAGTGTAAACATAAGCACGGATATGGTTAAAAGAATAGAGAACATGGCGTAGTCCAAATAAGCATATTAATGCAAAGGCGCGAATAGCCGAATATGGTTAAAAGAATATTCTACCACTCTATATCTCCTCAGAGGCAGCACGAATTACCCAATATCTTAAATAAATGTGATATTGGAAATTAAAGCAAATGGCTTAAAGCTTGTCATGCAAAAGACTAATGCAAAATTAGTACCTCAGTTAAAGATTGAAGCAAACACGTGAGTGACCATATTTATCAATACTCAGGACATTAACAAATAGAAAATTTTGCATGGCAATGAGAAACATACAGAATGCAACCTACCAATCAAAATAAGCCACAATTTGAGAGGGGAATAACAAAGAAAAAGATTTCTCAGCACCACCAAAAATGTGTAATTCTCACCTGTGCACAATATCCTAATTTCATATCCATTCCCCATCCATGAACAAGATCATTCTGCGAAAATGAAAATGTTAAGTTACAAATAGTATGGTCGATCTTGATCTAAAATTTACAAAATAGACAATATTAAACTTCCTCAGGAAATTAACCAAAATAAAATGCAAGTTAGTCCAAGAAATTTGGATTTATATTTTGAGCTATAGATAAGGGAAAAACACCATTCCACTTGCAAACATTTCTGTACCTTGCCAAACCGAATGGCTGAACATAATTAATAAATAGTGAATTTTCACATTTTTTAAGTACACTAGATTAGATAACACAGTAGTGATAGAATAGAAGACAATCCGTGGATAACTCTGAAAAAATTCAACATAGAAACAAAATTACCTGTATAAGATGCCAAGCACAATACCACGCAGATCGAGAGAAAACAGGAGCCATACCTTCCACAAACCTGCACCAATTGAGTTCAATTTTTTGTGTGATTCACAAAATGATAATTGACACATACCAAAATTTGTCACAAATCATCCAAATAGGAAAAGTTATTACTTTTAGTAATTTATCTTTTTGACATTGACAGATTAAATATAAAAGTCTCCCAACTTGATGGCGGATGGAAGGATGACAACACCACTTGTATAAGATCTTGCACGAACAAAATCTTGCAAAATGTGCAGCATCATTACTTAAAGAGAGTAATACTTACCCAGTGCATGGTGGCCCTTGACTTGCATCTGAACACTTAGTGCTACCTCTGAGTTCATAGACTCTTCTGTATGCATGAAAACTGAAGTGTAAGTATGACAACTATTGATTAGAAAGTACATATCAATTGTCTCTAACAATAAATCACCTATGAACTTTCTTCGTTCTAGCTCTAACAGTAATTCTATGGTGTATGTCTGTTGAATCTGGATCAAGAGCTGGTTGAGATATCTCCAATCCTTCTTCCTTCACTATTTCAATGTATCTGCAAAAACAAAAGTCTATGTTAATTTTTTCCTTCCTTTGATGGGAGTTGAAAAACCTGCCATGAGGTGACTGACTACCTTACAAAAGAAGAACGGAGAATATAAATCCGACTAATAAACACATTTTTTCCACCATACCAGATAAGCAAGAAATACTTAGGTACCTAACTTACCTATTGATTATTTAAGGATAATATAGAGGTTATAGCTCGTATAAATAACAAAAATGTTGGAAGAGGTAGAGGAATCATTAGCATTTTATCAAAAAGGGAAAATTATCAATGAGGCCTACATAGATCAGTATTTATATTGAAAAAGGACATGACATTCAACAAACTATGCTGTAACCGATACATGTAAGCATTCATGTACGTGACTAGATGTATTATATATATATATATATGTTTATGAATCAACATTACATTAAATATATATTGTATCAACAAGCAAGGGCGATAAATTATTAAGTGGGCAACCAATCCCATCTGCAGATGAAACTGGTTGTGAACCTTTCCAGTAAAGTACGAATTGACATAAAATAAAATTAATTACAATTTTGAACATCTGAACTACTATGGAAAGAAGGATGAGCTTTGGGACAATCGTAAGGTTGTTGCCATGTAACCTGGAGGTCACGGGTTCATGTCCTGAGAATAACCTCTTCGCTTGTAGAGGAAGGTTGCGTACATCCACCATTCCCAAACCCTCTATGCTACTTTGGAAAGGGCACTTACCACATGGTCCCTAAATTGTTTTTCTTTTAAAACCCTGTCTTGTTTTTATGGTAATTGAAAACAGGAGAAATTCCTCATTTAAAATTGATTACAAAGGCCCAACTCATACACCACCCACTTCTTACTCTTAAGGAATTTAATAAAATTATTTTTATTGTTGTGGTTTTCAATTGGAATTGTATTCATTTTTACATTAAAAGAATGAAAACCTATAATGCCATATAACAATTGGATTTGTCAAATTCCACTAGCCTGTTGGGCGCCTCAGCTGCTAGTTCACATTAGAAGCAAAATACAGATAAATGTTGAAATACCACCAAAAGAGAAAGAGCAACGAAAACAACAATCATACCTCGACGGAGAAAAATGCTCTAATCCTAAATCCTCATCCCAAAGAAAGATATAATCATAAACAGAAACTATATCTGGATGTAGAAATCTTTTCGCAAACCACCTGGGAAAGAACTCGGAAATTAATATCTACATTGTGAAAAATACATGTCTTGACAAGTACGTATGCATACACATACATATAATATTTAAAAGGAAAGTGCAAGCGTTAAGCAACCGAAATAAGATGACCAATATATGATTCACGATATAATATTTTCAGACAAAAGAGCACATATCTGTAACAGCCACACACTTACCACTTTGTTTGATTCTGAGCAGCTATGTGTATGGCCTTGCTACTCCAACTAAGATCCCACCATCCATTCACATTATCATCATAATGGAATAAAATAATTGTAAAATTTGCTGTAAGAAACTGAAATCAATGAAATAAGATCAGGAATGCTGATTCAAATAATATTTGATAACCTAATGAATCATCGAAGTACCTTTTGCACCATGGCATCTACATTATCCTTTTGTGTAATACCAACTGGAACTGCTAGCAAGTTACGATCTGAGTAAACAGTAACCTGCAATTATATAATCACAAGCAAGCAATAATTATATTAGCTAGATTGGGTGAAGCAGCCTTTGTAACTGTCGAAGTGCTCGTCACATTTTACTGAATTATTGCTAATATCCATCAGCTTCAATAGAACTATAATGTAAAAGAAGAACGCATAGATGCTCACCTTTGACCTTGAACTACTCGGCAACCACAAAGGCCTTAACTCAAAATCTGAAGTATCGTGTATTATACCTCGTGGTATGCCTTTCAACTTCCCAGAATTTAATGGACGTGACTGCACAGTGGTATCAAAAGTACCAATGTCAATAAAGAATAAGCATCCAAGTCACCTTTTCAAATTAATGCAGAATTGTAAAATAGGCAGGTGTATCAAATTTTTGAAAGCGGGCATAGTCTTCTTCATTTACTAAAACCGGAAGGTAATATAACTTGCAGGGTCTTTTGTTTTAAATACTCCAAATCTCAAATTTGAAGAAAAGAATCAGAAATCCAACTGGAAATGTTAAACAAACATCAGAGTGTACCTTTCCTTCTCCCCAGATGCTCCAATTTTTGTATCTCTGATAATGGTAGATAATAAACATAGAAGGGAATTTTAAATTAGAACACTTAGCAAAAGATAACAGAGTCATCTAAAGGGATTTTATAAGAAAGACAAAGCTTGGGATAATGGCAGATGATAAACAAAGGAAAATTTAAATTAGCACAGGTAGCACGAGAGTACAATGCTATTTGAAGGTTGAGATAACGGCAGATGATAAACACAGAAGTAAAATTTAAATTAGCAGTCGTACCACAAGAATACAATGTCATTTAAAGGCAAAATATAAAGAAGACAGAGATTTAGATAATGGAAGAAGATAAACAAAGAAGGGTAAATTAAATTAGCACATGTAACACAAGAAGACATTGCCATTTAAAGGCACATTATAAGAAATACAAATGTTGAGATAATGGCAGATGATAAACAAAGAACAAAAAAATTAGCACACATAGCATAAGAACACAATGCCATTTAAAGGCATATTATAAGAGACAAAGCTCGATGTAATGGTAGGTGATACACAAAGAAGGGAAAATTACATTAGCACACTGAGCACAAGAGTACATGTCATTTAAAGGCACATATAAGAAAGACAAAGCTTGATATAATAGCACGAGAATACAATGTCATTAAAGGCACATATACAAAGCTTGAGCCACGCAATTGCCACCTGCCACAAAAGTGGCTTTAGAATGTACAGCATACTAGTACTTGGGGAAAAAATAATCGAATGAAGCTCCCAAGTTTTATGCTGAGATTATTTTTTAATATCATTTTCTAATGATAACAGTTAGGTTGTATAATGTTTTAGGGAACTACTTCACAAACTTTCTGATCGCAAATAAGTACAAACATGGTTATAGTAGTAAAATATCTCTAACCTGATACTAAATAGAAATTAGTCAAACATATAATCAACATTTTAGGTCTCTAGTCATGATATAATATGGTATCTAAAATAATTCTATAGGCCTCAACCCGTACCTCTTCTTCGTAGTACTGATACTTCGCAGTTCTATACACAATGAACAACATTACAGTACACACAACTGCCATAAAAGACAGCCGTTTTATCTTGAAACTTGGTTTCCCCTGCTCCAAGAAAAGCCATGTTGAAAAATTAAATAACAAACAGAAGAACTCCACAATTAAAAATTGTACACAAGAAATTCTCCTTAAAACAATCCAATTCCAAAGTAGTATGATTTGAAGAAAAAGGACAAACCATCAGACAAGCCACTCGTTTCTTTCATCAACCACCTCCATGATTTGATTGGCTTCATAGAAAATTGAATCTCTTATTCATTCAGTCTTCATCACAAACAGCTTTCTGTAACATTATATCAAAAACTATTTCATCATACAATAGCCTAAAGTCCAAAACAGAAAAGAAATAGCACAGAAATGAAGAGTTTCATAGAATCATATATAGTTTTGTGCAGGATGATAAAGATAATAAACAAAGGAACTGATGAGATATTCATGCATGTGATGCAATGTGGGAAGGAAGAGCTAATACATGTGAATTTAAGAAGCATGCTTATAGTATTGGCAATGATAGCATAAGGATTCCCAAGGTTGCTGAATATACACTCGTTTTCAACACAAGCCAAACCTTCACATGAAACAACAATAAAAGACATCAACTAAAGCAAATTCAGAAAGTGGCATCACATGATACAACATAAGCACTCCAACAACATGAAAAGATTGCTGCATGCATTGGATTTATCTTTAACGGACAACTAGGATTAAGGATCACATGAAAAAACAGACAGGTGGCTAAACTATTTATCTACACCTGAAAATCAAAACTCCATTCTTCACACCGAATTTCAAATGCTATCCCCGGAAAAATAAAAGTTAAACAAAACAAAGTAAGCAATATCACAAAAAGATAATCAAATGTTAAAATTTTCAGATTAAAGAAGAGAGAAAACAACTCATTCAGCGATTCAGACAGATCCAACCCTTCTAGATTCTCTTACTAATTATAGTAAAGTTTCAACCTTCATCCCAAAATAACAGTTTTTTAAAACAAAAGTTCAAATTTTGTGACATATGGATCTACCACTGAATCAATGTTTCCAACCCAGTAGAGTAAATGAGAGAAAATGATAGATGAAAAGCAATGGGGTTGTTAAACAGGTTAAGAAATGAAAAGGGTAATGATGAAAAAATGAAAAGAAAGAAACTTTGATAATTGATAATGACAAGACATACCCAGAGAGAGATAAAAAAGGAAGTGAGGAAGGAGAAGAAAGAGATGGTGTTGGAGTTGAAAGAGAGGGCGAAAAAATAGAGTGAAGGGCCACGTTTAAAGGGAACAAGAGGCTGAAAGAGAAGTTGAAGAGCAATGCGTGGCTACTCAAGAATGGAATTGTAGCTTTTTCAATCACCAAATTCAACACTCTCCTGACACCTTATACTTCACTCTGCTCTATTGCTTATTTTCCTTACAATTTACATCCACACCAAAACCAACACTTAAATTTGTTCATTCATTGTATTCAACCAACACTTAAAAGCTTCTTCGTTCTTTGTATTACACCAGGAGTGCATTCAAACAGATGTAAAAAATATGAAATGAAGAAACTTAATAATCATAGAATATATAAGTTTTTACAATGTCAATTTAAATCCAAAATATAAATGTCTGATGTAATATATTTATACTCTCGATATATATATTAAATCCAAAATAACATATAAAATTTATTTATCATTTATTTAAATGTGAAGATCAGTTATGATAAAATACAAATGGTGAAGAATAATCTTAAAGTCTCTTATTGGTATGTATATCTTTTGCTCTTAATATTCATTATTAGACATATAAAATTCATTTATCATTTATTTAAATGTGAAGATCAGTTATGATAAAATACAAATGGTGAAGAATAATCTTAAAGTCTCTTATTAGTATGTATATCTTTTGCTCTTAATATTCATTATTAGACATATAAAATTCATTTATCATTTATTTAAATGTGAAGATCAGTTATGATAAAATACAAATGGTGAAGAATAATCTTAAAGTCTCTTATTAGTATGTATATCTTTTGCTCTTAATATTCATTATTAGACATATAAAATTCATTTATCATTTATTTAAATGTGAAGATCAGTTATGATAAAATACAAATGGTGAAGAATAATCTTAAAGTCTCTTATTAGTATGTATATCTTTTGCTCTTAATATTCATTATTAGACATATAAAATTCATTTATCATTTATTTAAATGTGAAGATCAGTTATGATAAAATACAAATGGTGAAGAATAATCTTAAAGTCTTTTATTGGTATGTATATCTTTTGCTCTTAATATTCATTATTATGGATTAACTCCTCTTAAATAAATAAAAGTAACCGAATAATACAATGATGCGTAAACAATGCATTGATATGCTCTACTAGTTTTTTAAAAGTGAAATGATACTCATTTTTATTGTTTGTGTTTTTATTAGGAAGAAGTAAAATGAAACTCTAGTGGGATGATTCTAATAATTTACATCACATTTTGAGATTTTAGTTTTCATTATCTTATACGATTATTTTTGAAAATTTATGTACATTAATTATTTTTTATCAAAATATTAATTATTAGCTAATTAAGTGAAAATAGTATTAATTATTAGCTAATTAAGTGAAAATAGCATCGTGAGAATTGGACTGTATTAAGAGGTCCGACTGGTTTGACTACTGACCGGACTTGAAAGCAGTTCGGTTAGCTGTCTTGATCGAATGAGAGTTTGACCACTTTGAACTAGGAAAATTATGGTTCGACCGTATTAAACCTGGTTAAACCGGAATAACGGAAGAAGTAAACCGCACGGTTTTAAAAAAAATAGAATATACTCTAATATTTTGTTTTACTCTAGTCCCAAAAAATATTAAGAGATATTATTTCAATATAATTATATATTAAATCATCCAACTCGACCGGACGGTTTAACCATTCAAACCTGACACTGAACCTTTTCTGGTTTGACATTCAGCTCGGATTTCAAAACATTGGAAAATAGAATATTAATAAATGAATATGACTAATTAGAAAAAATTATATCTAATTATCACAAACTTAATTGATATTAATAATTAATGGTATTTTTTTATATTTTTTTTAGAAATGACACAAAAGAACCTTATATAAATGATCAGACTTAATATATTAAAAATATTGTCAATTATATCATCCGAAAATCACAATATCATTAAATTATTCATTTAATGAAATTTGTCACTACATGGATACCTCCAAACTTAAACTGTCACCAAGTTATCACAGCTGAACTCCCTCCTCCTTCTCTTCCTCTCATTTCCAATCTCTTTCTCAATTTCTCACTAGATCCCAAATGGTGTTTCGTGTGAGCCCAATGTTATCTCTCTAGCATAAAAATTCGACCAAAAAAGAATGGGAAAGAAGTATATTAAAGCGTAACTTTTATGGTTGAAAAGTAAAGTTTAATGAAATAGAATAGATTAAAATAAAGTAGTTTGTTAAAGGTTATGTTAACAAATGTGGTAAAAAAATTATTAAGAAATAAAAAACAAACTTAATATATAAAATATTAATTGTCAAAATAAAATCTCTATTTTTAATGAATGTTATCTTTAGAATATTATATGGACGTCAGTGTAACTTTTTATGGACGTCAGTGTAAAAATTCATACACAGACAATACATCATCCACTATTTATTTTATTTTATTTTTGAAGAATCAATAATAGTTGAAAATGAATCGCGAATGATTGAGTGACAATGTATAAAAGTCTTACATTATTAGTGCATTAAATACTTAAGTATAATAAATTTAGCTGTTATATTTTTATTACTTATTAACATGTGATGGACAATTAGTTAGAACACTGATTTGTGTTTGATGAACATTAGATGTTTAGAACATCGATTTATTTTTATATGATTTCGTCCCAACACAAAGCAGTATATTAAATATTAACAAGTGGCAATTGATTTAGCAATAGTAAAAGAATCAATAATTTAGAGTGAATAGTTTTGTTCAGTCGGTTGATGACAACAACTCAACAAAGCAGGATTCTCTATACTAATCTGTGAATTTCCATGTTCCAACTATGACACAATTCTGGTGCTCTATATTCATCATTCTCAAAGGTTCATAATTGCCTCTCACCCACTTTCCAAGACATCCAACTTGGTTAGTATATATAAAGAGTAATGTTATATCCTACTACTACTTCTCATACTAATAATACTACTATAATAAAATGATATATATCATTTGTTAACTAATCACTAATAAATAGAGTATTACATTGTAATATATGTTAATTTTTCATAGATAAGATAATTAATATGAAAATTTAGTATAAGAACATATTATTTTTGATATATAAAACAACACAATCATATTCAGGTGGCAACAACCATAGTATGCTGAATTCAAGGAATGGACAAACCATCGCTCCAATCAAAAACGAAGGAAGACAAGATTATGCAGTAGGAGACCGTTGGTATTCTTTTTTTGCTTTTCTGTTTTTAAAAACATTCGATAAAGTTTTGGTTTCAAACAAATTACAAGAAAATTGCTAACTAATCTCACATAACATTCGTTAAAGAATAAAAAAAAGTTTAATAAGGAAGTGCTATATTTATATGAATGTAATATCTATGCACTTTTGAATTTAAAGATTTATATATAATCACAACATCATTCATTATATATTTATATTTTTTTAAAATTCAGTAATAATTAAAAATAAATAATAGACTAACAATATATCAAATTCTTATATCATCATCGCATATAATTTTTCTCTCATTATATTGAATATTCCAAGCACAATTGAAGTAGTGAAAACCACGGAGAAATTATAGATATTTTAAAAAGCATATTAGTGGAAGATGCATATATACATAACATCATAAGATTATGAGTCCATATATGACTTTCCTATTCTTCAAGTAGATAGAGTTTCCCTCACTGGGTGTAATGAGTATACACTGATAATATAATGTGTAAATATTTTTTACACTGTTAATAAATTATTTATCATTAATTTATTTATCATCACTAATTTTCAAACAAAAATAATGCAAATCAATAATAAATGATATATTGACAATGTAAAAAGTTTATATTATCTTTATACAAATTTTAAACTCTTTATAAAGTATATACCATAAAAGAAAATTGAAACGAGGACACGAAATTGCCCATGACTTGGGAATTAATATTCAATGTCATGTATCCTTTTAAGGTTGTAGCATTATGTATATTTTCATGACACGTGAAATTAAAAAAGTGTGTGTAATTAGAACGTGTTTAATTTGTAAATTATTTATTGAAAAAATATTAAATTTAATACAAGAATATTGTTTTAGTATGGAAACTAGCAAGTTACCCGTGCGAATGCAGGGGGCGATGCTTTTTTACTACATGATTAAGAATATATATATTATATCTATATCTATATTGTTATTCTTTCTATTAGTAATATGATTGGTTTTCTACTACTTATGTTTTATAAATGATTAAATGATAATGTTTTAAGATATATTTAAATGTATAATTACAACATATTTCATTTATGTATTTAAAATAATTTTCAAAATTTCATAACAACTTTAATACATAATTTTAAAGTAGAAACTAAATCATAATTAATGCATGTTTATAACGAATGATTTACGTTTATATTACATTATAATTTATAGTAACTCTTATTTCTAATATGTTTTGATTTATGTTGGTAACTGGTTCTTTCTGTTTTGTAACCGATTCACAAATTTATATTCTATTTTTGTATCTTACAAAAAATTCAAACTATTCTATTTCTTCATGAGTTTTGAATCATATGTCATATTATTTATGATATTCAAACAAAATGAAATATAAATGAAATTAATTATTATTGAACTATTTATTAATTATAATTCTACAAATTCATCTACAGTTAGCATTGCCTAAATTTAGAAATCATAAATAATTTAAACAAAATATAAATCAAATCAATTGATTATCATTAGTTATAATTCTGCAAATTTATGTTCATAATGAGTATTGCTTAAAATTTGGAAATCATAAGTAAATTTGTAATAACTGTTATTTCTAATATGTTTTGATTTATGTTGGTAACTGATTCTTTCTGTTTTGTAACTGATTCGCAGAATTATATTTTATTTCTATAACTTAAAAACATTCAATCTTGGAAGATGTTTAAATTTTAAGCGCATTAACTTTATTTAATGCAATTATTATCATTATTAACAATTTGTGTATTCAAATTGTTATAAAATTGGAAAATGTAACGTTAATGTGTTTGATGGACAAATAATGCATGACGATTAAAATGTGTAATGTAAGTTATTAGTGAGAAAAATATTTATAGTTAATGTTTAATGTAAATCATTAATGAAAAATTTATTGATAGCTAATGTCTTTGATGGATAAATCATGTATGATGATTAAAATGAATGTATATATGTATATATAAAAACTTTTTGGAATAAATTTATTCAGGAGATGATGACACATGTTATTATAGATGATAAAACAATATTCATACATATAGACATTGAACGTTGCAATATTCAATTAATTGTTTCAATATTCATACATATAGATTATAATAATATGTAATAAAAATAAGCATTTAATATTTGGATCACGTTATATATTCAAATTATAATAATAATGTGTAATAAATTACAGATAGTTAACACATTAACAATATTGGAAGTTTAATATTTAAAGTATTTACACACGTTATATATTCAGATTATAATAATAATATGCATTAAATATTTTGAACACGTTATATATTGAAATTGTAATAATAATGTGTAATAAATTAGTGATTGCTAACACATTAACAATATTGGAAGTTTAATATTTGAAGCAATTACACACGTTATATATTCATATTATAATAATATTTAATAATAATAAGCATTATTTTGATCACGTTATATATTCAAATTGTAATAATAGTGTAATAAATTACAGGTAGTTAACACATTAACAATATTGGAAGTTTAATATTTAAAGTATTTACACACGTTATATATTCAGATTATAATAATAATATGCATTTAATATTTTGAACACGTTATATATTGAAATTGTAATAATAATGTGTAATAAATTACTGATTGCTAACATATTAACAATATTGGAAGTTTAATATTTGAAGCATTTACTCATGTTATATATTCATATTATAATAATATGTAATTCAAATTGTAAAATTACTAATAGTTAACATGTTAAGAAATATTGGAAGTTTAATATTTAAAACATTTACACATGTTATATATTCAGATTATAATAATAATTTTTAATAATAATATTAATGTAATAAATCATTTTGTGAGCAATTTTTTGAAGGGAAATAGATTCAATAAGGTCATGACACATATCATAGATGATGTGATAATTCAGGTGATAACACATGTATGTGTATAAGGTAACTTTTGGAGGGAAAAAACATTGATTCAATGAGGTCATGACACATATCATAGATGATGTGACAATTCAGGTGATAACACATGTATGTGTATAAGGTAACTTTTGGAGGGAAAAAACATTGATTCAATGAGGTCATGACACATATCATAGATGATGATGCAATTCAATGAGGTGATGACATATGTATATGAAGGAGGTTTGTGGGCAAGAATTTTTTGGAGGGAAAACATAGATTGAATGAGGTCATAACACATGTGATAGATGATGTGTGAAATCAATGAGGTGATGACACATGTATGTGTAGGAGTTTTTTTTGTTAAATAGTAAATAGATGGATAAGAATGTAATTATGACATTTTTTAAAGACATTTAATTACTTTAATATGTTTGTCTCCAAAAAAAAAAAAATTGAGATCGAAAGAACCATGAATTCCCAAAAAAACCTTCAAAACATACATTCTCCTTCTCCAAATTCCGAAACAAACAGCGGAGACTTTGTCAAAAGCAAGAAGATCATCATCTCTAAAAAAACAAGACTCTGAAATATAATATAAGAGATTATATGATTTCTATTCGTTGACTTAAATCTCTAAACAATTTGAAAAGGAATAAGATGAAAAGAGAAGAACATATTAACGTTGTCAACTCTTAGAACTTGAATGTTTTATAATTCATGATGCTTCATAATACAATATGCATATGCTGATTTTAGTTCATAAATGATCCAGGTGTATGCTGATTTTTCCAGGCAACATCATGCTTGACTGTTCTGTCTATATATTCTCTGTCCAGGCGACGGCAGAGGAAAAGTGTTGCAACGGTGGCGGAACGGCAAGCAGCGTGACTGTGGCTGAAGAGCAGGCGAGATTAAATTCATGCCATAATTCATAAGGATGCACGGACAATGTAATTGATTTTTACACAACAAATCCCCACCGTTCATAGGTTACTAGTATTGACTTTCAAACAAAGGTATTACAAATGAATGGTGAGCTAACAGTGTAAAAAACTTTATACTCTCATTGCATAGATTTTAAACTCAATTCATACTGTAATGTTTAATTATGTTGCCAAAATATTTTGGTACACACTTTTTAGTAGTTAGGAATCAAGATTCAATGTCCCACCAAATTCTTGTAATAATAAGTAAATGATGTACTATCAAATAATATAAAATGTTATTTTATGTTTTGTTTAAGTATGTGTTAACTTTCAACTACAATTGGACTGAGACACAAAAAGTGAAACAATTGATACTCATTTTTAAGAATAATATTTAAATAAAATTTTAGATGTGATATAATTGAAATTGAGGATAATAACTGCACAGTTAATAAAAAGATTTATACACAATTAATATATTATTTATTATTAGTTTGTATTTTTTTGAAGAGTCGATAAAGATACAACGTGAATGATAAAACTCATACACAATATATATTATTTTTCCTCAATTTTTGCATGTAATGACAAAATAGTCTTACTGGCTTAAGGGTAAAGATTAGTATGCTTCCCCTCCATGTTAAGAGGTTCAATCCCCATAATGGCAAGGACTAAATTAAAATTTTGTAGTATATTGCTGAATCCCATACAACTCGTGTCATTAATACTAAAGAGATTAGTATACTCGATATTATAGTATACTTAATCAAAATTTGACTTTAAGTAGAAAGCATTAAGGTGAGGATAATTTAAGAAATACAAATTTAAGTTGTAAATGGGAAGTGATGAGTTAATTCAAATAGTCCCAACCTATCACTGACATTTTTATATGACAATTGTGGCAGTTAACAGAAATGCAATTTGCATATTTTTTTACATCAAACATCATTGTACACCATTCCTATAAACTACTTTTTTTGTCAAAATCCAGTGTTGAGCTATTCAAGCAATGGTAATAATCGATATAAATTGTTTAAAAATTATGAATAATAGTGTTAAATAAATCATGTATGCCTTGCATTTGATGTAAACAAAATTGGATTCTATAATACTTTTTATTCTATTAACTATTGTAGAGACTTGTTGTATAACTCAGTTTTGTTAGTTGAGTTGGCTTACTATTTTTAGTTAGTTAGTTACTTAGGACTTGCTATAAATAGTAAAACTTATGCATTGTATTGTATTGAATAATTTCTTCTCTTGTATTGCTATTAGTGATATACCAATATAAGAATATACATTGCCTACTCTAACTTCTTCTTCTTTAACCCTCTTTATTACTTCTGCTTCTTCCTTCCTTTGTTCCTCTATTTTTACTTTCTTTCTTTGCCTCTACCTAGTTACAACAGTGGTATCAGCAGCTTTGTGAGTGTGGATTCTGTGTGGATCTTCATAAGGGACCTGTGTGAGTTTCTTCGTGATCAGTAGAAGCAAGGGCAGAGATGACAAACAATGGTGGTTTCTCATTGACACTTCCCATCTTGGATGGCAAGAATTATGATCGATGGAGAAATCAAATGAAAGCTATCTTTGGCTTTCAAGAAGTGTTTGAAGTGGTTCAGCATGGTTATCAAGAGATTGGGGAAGGAGCTACTGAAGCTCAGAGAGCAATCTACAAAGAAGCCAAAAAGAGAGATTGCAAAGCTCTCTTTCTTGTGCATCAATGTGTTGATGGGGCAAACTACAAAAAGATTAATGGTGCTGAAACTGCAAAACAAGCTTGGGATAGTCTAGAAAAGAGCTATGAAGGAATGGCCAAGATCAAGAAGATTAAGTTGCAGCAGCTCATAAGGCAATATGAGCTCCTGCAAATGGAGGATAGTGATTCAGTGGCTGAGTACATGACCAAGATTTTGGCTCTTTCTAATCAAATGAGGTTATGTGGCAAAGTATTGAAGGAGAAGAGTATAGTAGAGAAGGTGCTTAGGATCCTCACTTGCAAATATGACCACATTGTTGTTGCAATTGAGGAGTCCAAGAATCATGAAGAACTCAAGATTGAGGAGCAACAAGCATCTCTGGAATCTCATGAGTTGAGATTGAAGGAAAGAAATCCAGAGAAAACTGGTGATCAAGCACTACATGCCAGATTCATCAAGAAATCTCATGGTCAATGGAACAAGAAAGGTAATAGCAAATTGAGGACCAGTGAGCAAGGGTCCTCTGGAAGAAAATCTGATACTCAGTGGAGATCAGGCAAAGAACCCGATCCTAAAGCTTCTATCAAGAATACAGATGGTAGAAGAAAGCTTGATAGAAAGAAATTACAATGCTACAAATGCAGAAACTATGGTCATTTTGCTTCTGAGTGCAAAATGAATAGATGGTCAGGCATGAGAGAAGAGGAAGCTGGCTTGGCTCACAATGACCAAGAATCAGATGAAGAGCACTGCATGCTAATGGCCACTACAAGAATGGATCCAGATAATGGGGAGAAGGCTGAGTTTTGGTATCTTGACACAGGATGCTCCAACCATATGTCAGGAAGGAGAGACTGGTTTGATACTCTTGATGAATCTACCAAAAGCAAAGTAAATTTTGCAAAACAAAGCTCAGTCACTGCTGAAGATGTTGGCAGAGTAATGATTCAGAGACAAGATGGCAGAAAATCATACATTTCCAATGTACTTTATGTACCAAAAATGAAGCATAACTTGCTTAGTCTTGGTCAATTGTTGGAAAAAGGGTATGAGATGGTAATGAAGGATGGTCTACTCACTGTCTTTGATAAGAAGGCTCAGAAAATCTTGGAAGCTCCTCTATCTCCTAACAGAACATTCAAAGTTAAAATTCAGATTGGTAACCATAAGTGCCTTCAAGCAAACACAGATCAAGTCACTTGGTTGTGGCAGCAAAGGTATGGCCATCTAAATTTTAGAGATCTAGAATCTTTGAGCAAAAACCAATCTGTTTTAGGGTTACCACTAATCACAGTGCCTTCAATTTTGTGTGATGAGTGCCAATTGAGCAAGCAGGCCAGAAACTCATTCAGCTCTGATGTTCCTACAAGAGCAACAAAACCATTAGAGACTGTCTTGAGTGATGTGTGTGGTCCTCTTGAAGAAGAGTTAATTGGAGGCAACAAATACTTCCTCACCTTTATTGATGATCATACCAGAAAGATATGGATCTATCTTATTAAAAGGAAGAGTGAAGTGTTTCAAATTTTTCAGAAGTTTAAAGCACAAGTTGAGAAGCAATGTGATATGAAGTTGAAGAAGTTAAGGTCAGATGGTGGAGGTGAATACACTTCAGCTCAATTCAGTGATTTTTGCACCAAAGAAGGGATCCTTCATGAGGTGATAGCTCCCTACACACCTCAACACAATGGCACTGCAGAAAAAGCAAACATAACACTTCTCAACATGGCAAAGAGCATGATGAAGACAAAGAAGCTACCCAAGAAATTCTGGGGTGAAGCTGTCTCAACAGCAGCCTACATCATCAATAGATGTCCATCCAAGAGATTGAACTATAAGACTCCTGAAGAAGCTTGGTCAGGCCTAAAACCAAGTGTAAGTCACTTGAAGATCTTTGGCTAAATTACTTTGGACACATTCCTAAGATAAAGAGGGGAAAGCTTGATGATAGAGGCTCAAAACTCATATTTCTTGGCTATCATAGTATTGGTGCATACAGAGTTTTTGACCCTCTAACTCATAAATTTTGTATCACTAGAAACTTAAAGTTTGATGAGAGCCAATGTTAGAGTTGGAATGAGGAAGCTAGCACTTCAAGAGTAAAAGTTGGCTTACCACTTGAAGATGAAGCTAGGCTGCTAATTGATGAAATTGTAGACAATTCACACAACTCTAAAAGAGGTGAAGTCACTGGTAATCCATCTCATGCTTCACATAGTCAACCTGCCACTTCATCCTCATCACAAAGAATAAGACAACCATCATCAAGATTGAGAGACTATGATGTATTCCCTGACTCTACAATCACAGCAGAAGGTGATTTTGTTCACATGGCATTGCTAGTTGAAATGGAACCAATCAGTGTAGAGGAAGCCCTTGATCAACCTCACTGGATTAGAGCAATGGAAGAAGAATTAATGTCCATAGAAAGACATAAATCATGGACACTAACACCTCTTCCAACTGACAAGAAGGCAATTGCAGTTAGGTGGGTGTTCAAGACCAAACTTAATCCTGATGGTGAAGTATCAAAGTATAAGGCTAGGTTGGTAGCAAAAGGTTTCCTGCAGAAACAAGGACTTGATTAAGATCAAGTGTTTGCACCAGTAGCTAGAATTGAGACAGTGAGGTTGGTAATTGCCTTAGCTAATCAGAATTCTTGGCACATCCATCAAATGGATGTGAAATCTGCCTTTTTGAATGGACCAATTGAAAAAGAAGTTTATGTGTCTCAGCCACCTGGTTTCATAACATAAGGCAGAGAACAAATGGTCTACAAACTACACAAAGTACTCTATGGACTCAAACAAGCCCCAAGAGCCTGGAACAAAAGGATAGATGCTTTCTTGCTACAACTTGGCTTCACTAAATGTACAATTGAGCATGGTGTCTATGTAAAAGGGAACTATGTAACTGATTTACTGATTTTGTGCTTCTATGTGAATGACCTTCTCATAACAGGTGCAGACTTTGGCAAGATTCTAGCATTCAAAGATCATATGCAAGCTGAGTTTGGGATGACTGATCTAGGGGAACTCTCCTACTTCATAGGCATCGAATTCAAGAAAACTAAGGCTGGAACATTAATGCATCAGAGGAAATACACAGTTGATGTGTTGCAGAGGTTTGAGATGATGAATTGTAACCATGTATCAACTCCTATTGATGCAGAGACAATACTATGTGAAGAAGGAACAGATCAAGTGGTAGACAAAACTCTGTATAGACAAATGGTGGGATCATTGAGGTACATCTACAATTCAAGGCCTGATATTGCATTTGGTGTTGGCTGGATAAGCAGATTCATGGAATCTCCAAAGCAAAGTCATCTAATTGCAATAAAGAAGCTACTTAGATACTTAAAAGGGACCTTAAACTATGGGATCATGTACCCTGCTGAAGTGAAGAAGTGCAACAAGAACCTATGTGGTTTTTCTGATGCTGATTGGTGCGGGGACAAAACAGATAGGAAGAGCACTACAGGCTATCTCTTTCTCCTTGGCACTGCTCCTATAAGTTGGTGTTCTAAGAAGCAAGAGGTAGTAGCTTTGTCATTATGCGAAGCAGAGTATATTACAGCTAGCATGAGTGTTTGTCAAGCTTCTTGGTTGAGTGCTATTATGGCAGAATTAAAGCTGGAAACAGAAGAGGTGAAACTACAGCTAATGGTTGATAATAAATCTGTTATAAACTTGGCTATGAATCCAGTTGCTCATGGTAGAAGCAAGCACATTGAAACCAGATTTCACTACATAAGAGAGCAAGTGAACAAAGGGAAATTAGAGTTGGAATTCTACAAATATGAGAATCAATTGACTGACATTTTAACAAAGCCATTGAAGAAAGAAAGGTTTGAAGCCTTGAGGAGGAAGATTGGCTTGGAGATAATCAATGCAAACTGAATTAAGGAAGAGTGTTGAGACTTGTTGTATAATTCAATTTTGTTAGTTGAGGTGGCTTACTATTTTTAGTGAGTTAGTTAGTTAGGACTTACTATAAATAGTAAAGCTTATGCATTGTATTGTATTGAATAATTTCTTCTCTTGTATTGCTATTGGTGATATACCAATATAAGAATATACATTGCCTACTCTAACTTCTTCTTCTTTAACCATCTTCATTACTTGTGCTTCTTCCTTCCTTTGTTCCTCTGTTTTTACTTTCTTTCTTTTTTTGCCTCTGCCTAGTTACAACAACTATATCATAAAAAAATGTCTCTCACATTATCTATTGTCGCATGTTAACCTCTCATTCAATTTCCCTCTCCAAAATGGTTTCACTTCCTTCGTGTACATTCTCGCACTATATATTTCATTTTTTTATCTATAATAATATTAAATTCATTATTTCATTTCTTAATAATTTCAAACCAAAAAATATATTATTGGGAATTCATCTATGATGACTAGACTATATATTTCATTTCTCTATTATAATAATATTAAACTTATTATTGCATTTCTTAATAATTTCAAAACAAAAAATGTGTATTACTATAAGAATTATTGTATTTTTTACCTTATCAAAGCTTTGTGGTACATTTTTCACTAAATTTTAATATCAAAGTTCAGATTCTTTGGATTTTAATTTTTCCGTATTATAATTGAAAAATCAAATTCGAAATTGAAGTTTTTTTTGTAATTTTTAAATATTTTTTTAATAAAAAATACTCATTGTATCACAGTTTGATTTCCATATTTTCATTAAAAAACAAATTCAAAATTGAAAAAATCATTTCACTATCTACAACTTTTAAAATATTTATTTTAAAAAAATTCACATAATATCATGTTTCAGTTTCATATTTTCATTAGAAAATTCAAATTCGAAATTATCATTTATTTTCCTTATGTGTTTGAACAAACAAATATACGAGTAACACGTGTGTTCTTAACAATGAAAATATTACAAGGGTAACATGTGTGTTTTAACTATACAAATATACGGGTAATATGTGTGTTTTTAGTAATGCGAGTGCACGGGGTAACATATATATTTTCAACTATGCGAATGTACGAGTCATATGTATGTTCTTAATAATATGAATGCATGAGCAACATATGTATTCTTAACCATATGAATGTATATGTAATATGTGTTCTTAATCACACAACAACAAAAATAATGCTCGATACTAATGCATCATAAAATACAATGCACATCATTTGTACATCAATCCTACAAATACCTTATAAAATATTTTTTATATACTTTGTTTCTTTCTGATCAGCTTTTGCTCCTGCCTATCATGAAAAGTTAAAAGAAAGAAATGAAAAAGAAAGAAAGGTGAGTAAAAACATAAGGGTCACTGAAAACCTAGATTTTATATGAGATCTTAATAGAGTTGAATGATAATTTTTAAGAGTGTTGAAGGGACAAATATAACGTGTGATAATATAAAAGAGACATATAATAATGATTTTAATGTTAGATGAGGAGGCAAATATATTTTATTCAATGAGTCAAACGTCATCTAGTTTTATTTAGAGTACTCACATATTATTATCCGTAACTTAATCAACTAGGTTGAATATTAGAGATATCTTTTAAAAAAACTATTTATTTAATGTGCACCAAGCATGATTCTTATTTACATTATAAAGAGACCAAACAATTTTTGATTGATTACACGAAGATGGAGACAAATATGGCTAAAAATCTTGCATATGTTTATGTTATGACTCTCTTATTTTCTCTCATTCTTCTTGTAACGAAAGGTGAGTAAAACATATTCTTGTTATATTTATTTCTTCTTTAACCTTTCAGTAACAATCCTTTGCTTTTGAAATCATCAAAGAACTCGTCCCTTGTAAGACTAACGAAGATTGTCAGGACTTGTGTTGTGCTGCGGTTTGCATTCGTGGTTGGTGTCTTGAACCAAAGTAACATTTAAGTTTAATAATATATTTACATTACTTCATAAGGTTGTTACTCTTATGATTCTATCATTGTTCAACTCCTAGTCCTTTTGCCTTTCAATTTCCATATAATATGAAGTATTAAAACTTTTTTTCTGCTACAAGATAGGGGAACAATCTTATTGAATATTTGTGATTAGATAGTTTAGTAGATATCAATTTGTAAAGTAACCATTTGTTTTAATTTCTCATTTTGTTTAAGAATAATGCGTGAAAATGAAGAAATATTAGTATGTAATTTTAAGAGCCTTGGAAAGAGTTTAAGTCAATGAATGAAAATAAATAAATTCGACCGTCATATATAAATAAGCCATAAAAATAAAATAAAAAATTATATACTACAAATCCACATTTTTAAAGAAATATTCAAATGTGAGTCTTCAAAATAGAGAATTAAGAATTATATAAGTTGGGTCCACTAATTCATATAGCACAAAAATAATTTCATGTTACAATTTCCTTACAATGTGTGAATTATCAATTCTTTAAGGATATTAAATCTTATAGTTCTAATATGTAATAAAATAATGATACAAATACATGCCAGAATTAACATTCTCATATATATATATATTAAGAATTTTGATATGACGATTTTCTTAAACTAGTAAGAATGTAAGATATGGCAAATAGTAAATACCACCATTGAATTTGATTTGATGATGGAGGGAAACCCATGTTGGTAGCCGTTTAAGGACAATGAATGCAACTTCATATCAAGTGGTCCTCTTTTTTAAATAAATAAAAAATTCATATCAAACCTTTAATGCTGCTTTGTGTTGTGCATTTGTGCTATGAATAATATTGCATCGTGCTATCCATAATTCTACCATTTTGGACTCTTTCTTTCTTTTGGTTCTTTTGGAGTACAAGCGACAAACAGTTTATCCGCCACGATGAATAATATGGACATGGAGAAAGAAAGATATGCCCCAATCAAATCTCAGCTCAAAAAATCGACAGAAAAAAAAAATATATAATAATAATGTACGAATTTTTATAAAATTATCAATCATCATATTTAATTATTATTAATGTTTAATATAAATAAATAATACCTATATGTAAATATTTCTGTCGATAAATGTTACACTATAGCACCAATATGGTTTATATGATGGAGCACTAGAATATCTTAACAATTTAGATTTTAGAACTTTCTGGATTAGTCAATATCAATCACTAGTCCACCTCTGAAATACAAAAACGAATTAGGGTAAGAAAAATAATTTGTTTGTGAATTCAATTGGGCCAGATTTTTAATCAAATTAAACGTATTAACTAGAATTAAATTTGAACTTGAATTTTGCTAATTACTATGTTTTTTTCTCGGTTTACTTTCGACCTGACCATCAATTAACATAATCAGAGGTAAAGTACTATAAATCAAATTGAATTTCTTTGAGGAATAAAATGATTAAAATTGGGATTTGAATGGAAAGTTTTCATTCTTTTGAAAGTGTTAGTCTAATAATGTAAGACTCCGATAGATTCCATATAAACCAAAAACTCAATAGTTTGATTCCTGATAACGATATTTGTTGGGAGAACAATTATACACCCGAAAGGGATTAGTTCCTTATCAATCAGGTGATGTAGTGGTACAAAAAAACAAAGATGAATGCATTTTGCCACAAAATCATAAATCATTGATCATTGATTTTCTACTAGAAAGATGGATCTAATTCTAAAACTAAATCCTATACATATGTCATAAATTACAAAGAAAGCTGCACTTGGTAAAAATAGATGTTAAGCAAACCCCAAGAACAGTCTATTCTTCACAGAAAATGCACCAACCCCTTCATGTAAAATATGCACAACTCTGACATATTCAGTTCACTCCAAACTTAATTGATACTATTATTATTATGCAAAGTGTTGGAAGTTGAACAAGGTAGTGTGTTATGCTGATGAGAAGGCCATGAAATCCTCTCTGGGCAGCATGGTGCAGGAGCTGGATGTGCAATGAATGTTGGAATCTCATCACCAGGCATCAGAACTGAAACTTCATTGGCATATACACTCATCTGCATAATAGTGAAACAAGGAGACCCAATGAAACATTACCTCATGAGTATGATTAGAGTTTTATAATTTACAAGGGAGCAAAGATTTTAAGCACTGGATATACAATTACAACAATGAATATTATCTTGTGTAATATTGTCCCATTGTAAACTTTAGAGGGGGGGTAACACATGCTTCTATATTTACTGATTGTCTAAAGTACTAACCGTTCGTTTGCAAGTCGGGTTTTGGAGGGGAATAAATTAAAATGAAAGGCTTCAGGGCCATCCAATGAGCCTTTCAAAATTATTATCATTAAAAGGAACAATTTTTAACAGAGTTGAATTGCTTTTCTTATAGGAAGTGGACTGTTAAATTTGAATCTGATGCTAAACTTATAGAGCAAGATCAAGCTAGTGAAATACATCCTATCATTTATCAAAGTGATTGAAGTTTACAGTACAAGATTCAGTAGGTGCACAAAACCTTCTCCTAGTGGTGCTCACTTCACTTGTATATCAAACGAAATGAGAGAAAGTAATACAGAACAAAAACAACACATTCATCTAATCCAACAAGGTGATAATACACAACAACAACAACCACGCCTTAGTTCTACCACGTAATAATGTTCACAACTGTATTATAATGATAGGTACGCACACTTATACACATATCATATCCTCACTTCTATAGTTTCTACCATTTGATTACATCCTCGTTCAATTTATTTTTTGCATGCTCATACTTTGATTCAGTTACCTTGACAAGTGTGAAAGATGTTAAAGATACAGTGAAGTTTTTACTATTTCTCTTTTCTTTCAGCATGGACAAGTTGGGTAAGGCACCAAGATATATTTGACTTTAATATATTATACACCACATTAAATGTAACCACTTAGATATAAATAAACAGACAAGACATATGGATCCAGTGACAACATGTTCACACTGTTTCTATTTCTTTTTTCTTTAAGTCTGGTCATGTTAGATAAGGCACCAACATTTATTTCTTGTTTTTGACATCTTATACATTATACTGCAAAACATTAAATGTAACCACTTGGATCTAAACATATAGCAAAACAAGAGCTAAGCTAGAAAATTTTCATTGAGGACAAGAAAGAACAATATTTCATTAAGGGGATACTAGTCACATAATTTTTAATTTTTTCAAAAAAGTTACATTTGAAAAACTGAATTTCAAGAATTTAGAGATAATAAATACTAGCTAATAGGCATGATTTGTTAGAGAAATACTAAGCTGACTTTTACATGTCACATAATTTTGATAGCTAAGAAAACACATTTCAAACACAGTTTCTGAATAGTATCATACTATCATTACCATAAACAATAAAAAGAATCCCTCTCAGAAGCTTAAGTGCTTGAGCCTTTTCTCTAACCCCATATTTTGTATTCCATTAACATCATAATTGTGATGTAATGCCAAACATGTAATTTTATTAGATTCTTGATCTTTTTGTGAAAAGAAATTCTTGGCTAGTTGAATAGAGAGCTTTTGTCACCAAAACCCCATTGGCTAATACTAAAGAATCATTAATAATTTTGTTAGAGATGAAAGAAACAATCACATAGGGATTATCCCAATCAAGTTGTGCCTTCCTATTGAACTAAGGTAGGATAAGTACGTATGGGCCCATTGTGTTCCACAAAAGGAATGGCAAAAGGTAGACAACACAATTGTTACATGTCTCATCATTCAATGATACTATATTATAAACTAAAATATAAAAAGATGTATAAGCTAAGAAGGAACATGTAGGATACTAAAATTACACTATATCAAAGGGGTTACTTTCTCTTTTAGCAGATAGGTCCAGCCTTAAAAGGTTGATGAAGAAGATCAATGTTAATATAGATTTTAAACTCTAAACAAAGATTAAAAAAAAATGGGGTTTTTATTCTTTTATTATTGAAGGATATAATTTTACTGTTAGGCCAATAAGGTCTATGAAAACACCTCTAACTGAAGACCCTTATGTATTTGAGGAAAATAAGAGAGCCAATGGAACAAGGAAACTTAACATAGAAAAATTCTAAAGGAGATCAAGATTCAAGTACATATTGCTGATCATGGTGATGGAGATGATAAGGAACAACACAGGAACATTTGAGAATAACAAATTCCAGAGAAGACTAATTGTAATTCCATAAATACCCAAGATCCAGAATAATATTAGATATTCTTTTTTTCTGAACGAAATATTCTATACCCAATAAAAACGGTCACTCTAAAAAAATAATGGTATGTGTATAGAAGATTTCTGCCTCTTTTCTTAGTTTTTGGTCAGAGAAATCATTATCACTTATCCAGAAATCAAAATAACTATCCCAAATGAAAAATGAGCATCCATTGTTAAATGTGAAAGTAAAATCTGAAAATAGAAAAAGGTAGAAAATCCTTTAACACTATGAATCATGCACTAGGGATAAACGACCCACTTGTTACATGGTCCACTTTCATTACTTTTATATTAATCTACAGAAATTTCCTTAACTATAAGGGTAAATGAGAGAGTTACTTAAATATAATAATAAAATGAGACATTAGAACAATATGAAACATTTAACTGTAAAAAAGTTAAAGGCTTTACTCACTTTTGGTGAAGGATAACTAAGCTTTCCATTGAAACCCATCTGAGACTCAACATCAACGGTTCTCCGGCGACCGGAAGATGCCGGAGTCGAAGAGGGTCTGATAAATCTCTCGAAGATAGCCATGGCTAAGAACATGGAAATGAGAATAGCAGTGGCTACAAAACCAAAAGAAACAGAATTCACTGAACTTTCAAAGTTACTCCAACGTTGTTGTTGTTGTTGATGTTCTTCTCTGTTCAGTGGAGACCCAATTGGTGACCATACACCATTGTTGTTGTTATCGTGCTCTACCACCATTGTTAATGATTAAAAATTTAGCTTTGTATTTTTTGTGCTATGTTTTTTATGCCATTGTTTTGGGTTAGTGGAATAGGATTCAGAAGAGGAATAGTGATATAAACTATAACAGTCTCGAAGGTTGTTGAAGTACTTGGAGTTTAGGCGTAGGAGAGAGTGGAAGGAAGATGAAAAACAGAGAGTGAGGAACTTTGGATTTTGGACAGAATACTCTCATTTTTTTCTTTCAATTCTTTTTAAGGAAAATGTTAAAACCAATTAGTTAAAAAATAAATAATGTATTGAAAAGGGGTGCGTTTAATACTCCAAGGACGTGGACTTACTATTTCCACTTTTTATTCTCATCCTTTATTCAACAAAACATTTTTTAGCTAGAAGTTAGACATTCTATAAATGTTTGGTTAACATTTTAGATAGTTTTTTTTACTATGTTAGAGTCACTTAACAAAAATTGAGATCAAGAAGGTAAAATATTGGTATAGTAGTATAATGCCTACTAGATCTTTAAGATAATCAAAATAGCAAGAGTTCAATTCTTCAGATCGATACTTATTAGGGGTGACAGTCATACATAGAGCTGGAAACGAGTCGAACCAAATTTTAGCTCAGTTCAGCTCGATAAGGATTGACTCAGCTCGAAACTTGACTCGAGTTCAATACGAGTTACTTTTTTAGCTCGAGTTCGGTTCGGTTAAAGTTCTTGAATTGTTTGGTTCAGTTCGAATGATTTATTTGAACAACTCATATAATTAATTAAATTTTGAAAAGAAAAATTGTAATATATATAAATATAATCTTGTGTATATATATAATAACAATAAATATAAAAAAATAATGTATAAATCATAATAAACATAAAAATAAGTATATATATATATATATCAAATCAACTCATGAACCTAACGAGTCGAATTATATCCAACTTAACTTCAGCTCGTTTATTTAATGAGCTCAATTTTCAGCTCAAGTTCAGCTCATTTGGTTCATGAACCAAGTTTATCGAGCTGAATAATGAATCAAGTTTCGAACAAATATCGAGTTGATTCATTTCATTGTCAGTCCTAGAACTCACACACTCCAAAAAAGATTAATTTTTTATCGGTGAGGGCTTATAAATTTTGAAAATTAGCTTTTCTTTTTCTAAATGTCACATAGTTTTCCATTCATTGTTCAATTTTACCCTTTTAAAATTTATCAAATTACATTAATTACACTACAACAAAATACATATTAATAATTATAAATAACTAAATATATAATTAATTAAACTTATTATAAATAGTTACTAATAATTCTACAAAATTATCTGATAATTAAATAAATAATTATAAAATTACTATCAATTTTACCACAGTACTTATAATTATTTTTTAATTTGTTTTGTATCTAAATTATCGTGATAAATAAATAAATAATTATAAAATTACTATCAATCTTACAACATTATTTATAATTATTTTTTATTTTGTTTCGAATCTAGTTTTATAAAAAATTCTAGTTTAATTTTTATAAAAAAAATTAGTTTAATAATACCTACATGCTTGCAACATGTACCTAACTTCATAGTTCTTAAAGTAGTTGTCCTAAACAGACAGATGAACACCGTTGGGAGACAAAGCAACTTTGAATTGATTAATAACCTCTGGATAGAAAGATTTTCATTTGATGTGCTAACATGTTATTTATTTATTTGAAAGGGGTGTGCTGACATGTTTAAAAGCACAATAAACAGTTAACATGTTGGGAACTACACTTATTTGACAAAGTAGTTACAAATTCTAAAATGGATTAGTTACGTACTTATCAAAAATGATGAAGGGTATTTATCAAAAAATGGTGAAGGGATACATTTAGCAGTATCAAAAAAAATATTAACACAAATATACATATTAAAAAAACACTTACAAGTTAACTGAATCTGACTTTATAACGACGTAGGAAAATATATGATTTCAACGTGCATAAAAATTGTTTTTCTTTTCTCTTCTAAGAATTCTAAACGGGGATAAGGAAATACATTATACATTTTCAGTCAATTATTCATCATTTATTGTCAGTTATTGTTGACTCATTAAAAAATAATATAAATGAATAATATATTAATTACATATAAATATTTACACTAACAATAAATGATATTATATTATATTAGTTTGATACAGTCAATTATTTTCTTAACAAGAGGGAGAAATTTAAAATGGGTGATGCGACTTTTTACTTTTGATCACGATTTCCCTTTGCATTAGTGTAAAATAACATTTTCCATGTCTAATCCCTTTATGTATGATTGAAGCTAAGTTTGCATGAATGAGATAGATGAAGATTTTTACATTAAATTTTCTTCCTTTCAAAGTTTCAATTATTCAAACTTTGTGTCTAATCAGAATTCGACAAACTTTAATAAAACCTTGTGGATAATTTTTTAATCATTCCAAAATAAAATATCACTTGTAACTTCCAGTATCTACTAAAATAAAGATAGGAAATCTTGTGAGTTCCCAGCAATAGAACCATAAACTCAACAATCAGTGCCCATTTTATACAAAAAAGTTTTTTAATTGATTTCTTTCATATATATATATATAAAGGGAAGAAAGGAAAATATAAATAGGTAATTCTATCTAGATTTCTTTGACAACTTTCTTTGACTTTGATCTCATAAGTTATTGTTTTATGACAAAAATATAGTTGCGAGCAGTTAAAAGACTTACTTATTTATTCTGCATATAAAAAAGTGTTGCATAATGAAAGTTATTGTGAAGGAAATTTCCCCATGGTATAGTAGGAAGAGGAAGGAAGAAGAAACTGAGTGAATGAAGAAGGAAATCAAAGAAAAAGGAGTAACTTGAAGATATTAAATGATGCACTTTTATTATTGATTGAATGAATTTACAAGCTTAAGCCTACTCAATATTTATACAAGAAGAACTATCAACAGAAAATTAACAGAATTAACAGACTTACTTAAAAAGCAAATAAAACTAACAACAAAATTTTAAAAATATGCCAAAAGAGGAACGGTTCCTAAATCAATCATTTTCAATCCATTCTTCAATTGGTTGAATCTTTGGGCTCTTTGGGTTGATAGAATCTTCATTCTTCACAGACCCCCTCAAACTAGGCGCATGAATATCAATGATGCCGAGTTTGGCAAGATTCTTGAGGAATGGAGATGGAGATAATGATTTAGTAAAGATGTCAGTCAATTGAAGAGAAGTGTGGATGGGAAGAAGATGTATTGTGTTGTTAAGGACTCTTTCTCTAACAACATGGCAATCCACATCAATGTGCTTTGTTCTTTCATGAAAAATAGGATTTGCAGCTATATGTAGAGCTGAGTTATTGTCACAAAAGATGCTAACAGGTCTAGAATGAGCTATGCCAAGATCTCTAAAGAGGAACAATAACCATTGAGCTTCACAAGCAGCCATGGCAAGTCGTATTCAGCTTATGAGGAAGATCGTGAAACAGTGTTTTGTTTCTTGCTCTTCCAGGAAACCAAAGCATAGCCTAAAAAGAAGCACCAACCAGTAATTGATCTTCTTGTGTCAATACATTTGGCCCAATCTGAATCAGAGTAACCTTGTATGGTTGTTGTGTTGTGTGAAGAGAAGAAAATGCCCTGTCCTGGTGTTCCTTTTAGATATCTAAGCACTCTAGTAGCAGCCTTGTAATGAAGATTAGTGGGTGAATCAAGAAATTGACTTAATGAACTAACAGCAAAAGATATATCGGGTCTAGTGTGAGTCAAGTATAGCAATTTTCCTAATAATCTTCTATAACTGGTTATATCTTTGAGTGGTGTACCTGATTTGGAATGAAGATTGGAGTTGTATTCCATAGGTGTACTTGCAGGTTTAGAACCTAGTAGACCAGTTTGTTCTAATAAGTCTAGAGTATACTTCCTTTGATAGAGGGCAATACCTTGGTTAGATCTAGCAACTTCCATGCCAAGAAAAAACTTTAAACTGCAAAAATCCTTAATGCTGAAAGTGTTGTGTAACATGGATTTGGTTTCAATTATTTCCTGCAAGTTGTTTCCTGTTACAATTAAATCATCAACATAAACTAAAATTGCAGTAAAGTTATCTTTGATGCCTTTGGTAAAGAGAGAGTGGTCAGAGAAAGATTTCACATAACCAAGTTCAAGAAGAGTAGTGGTGAGCTTCTCATGCCATTGTCTGCTGGCTTGCTTCAAGCCATAAATGGATTTCTGCAGTTTGCATACCAGGTTTGGATTAGGGACAATGAGACCTCGTGGAGTCTTCATCTACACAATCTCCTTTAAGTCACCATGTAAGAAAGTTGTATTGATGTCAAGCTGGTACAAATGCCACTTATGCATAGCTGTCAAGCAAAGGAGCACCCTAATTGTTGTCATTTTGACTACTGGACTAAAGGTGTCTTTGTAGTCAATACCCTCGGTTTGATTGAATCCATTTGCCACAAGCATAGCCTTGAATCTCTCTATAGATCCATCAGCATGATGTTTGATTTTGAAAACCCATTTGCATCATATTGCCCTTTTGTCATTAGGCAGATGAGACAAGGTCCAAGTGTTGTTTTTATTTAAGGCTTCAAGTTCACTATGAATGGCTTCTCTCCAAGCAGGGTGTTTAATAGCATCAGTGAAAGAGGTGGGTGTCTGGTCTATGGATATGGATAGAGAGAATTTATTATGACTTATAGACAGATTGTGGTAGCTAAGATTTTTATCTATTAGATGCCTATTGTTTGTCTTGATAGGATTGGACTTGCTTAATAGGCTACAATGATAGACTTTCAAATAGCTCGGAGGTCCTCTAATTCTATGAGGTTTGGTAGGTTGTTGAGAGTCTTCACTGATATGTTGATTAGAAGATGTAACAGGTTGGAGAGGGTCAGGACATTGATGTTGATTAGGGGGATCTAATTGTATCTCAGCTTGAGGTAAGGGCACTATGATGTCTTGGCTCTGTTGTGGGTAAGTGGTGTCATTAGTTGGTGTAGGGTCATTATGTGGTGCACAGCTTGATGCAGGGTTAGAACAAATGTCTATCTGGTGTCTAGACTCATTATCACTATTGTTTTGGTCCTTAAAAGGGTAAATATGTTCATAAAAGGAAGTGTTTCTACTTATGAAGATTTCATTAGTGTTGATGTCAAGCAGAATGAATCCTTTGGTCCCTTGCTTGAATCCTAAGAAGGCACATTTTCTGGATCTTGAGTCAAACTTTTTCCTGTGGTTAACCAAAGTGGAAGCAAAGCAAAGACTACCAAAAGTCTTCAAGTTAGAAATATCAGGCAAAATACTATGCAATATTTCATTAGGGCACTTATTGTTAAGATAGAGACTTGGCTGTTTATTTATTAGATGCACAGCATATGCAATAGCAAAATTCCAAAAGCATATAGGCACATTGGATTGAAAAGCTAAAGATCTAGCAACACCAAGAATGTGTTGGTGTTTTCTCTCAACAATACCATTTTGTTGAGGTGTTTCAACACATGTTGTTTGGTGTTCAATACCTTTTTCAAGATAAAATTCTTTTAATATGAATTCTTGTCCATTATCAGTCCTAACAGCCTTAATTTTTTATCCAAACTGAGTTTCAACATAAGAAACAAACCCTTTAACTAACAAAGTTGTTTCACCTTTCTGTTTCGTAAAAAAAATCCAAGTAAATCTTGATTTGTAATCCACTATGGTTAAGAAATATTTGTTGCCAAAAGTGGATGGTGTAGAGATTGGTCCCCAAATATCTATGTGAACAAGATCAAAACATTTACCAGCACTGGTTATGCTAGAATTGTAGGGCAATCTCTTTTGTTTAGCTAAATGGCAAACTTCACATGGATCATTAGTTTTATTACACTTGATAATAGGAAAAACAGATTGCATAAGTTGCATTTTTCTATGAGATAGATGGCCTAATCTATTATGCCACAAATTTCCATCATTGTAAGAAGTAAAAAGGTTCACATTGTGAGCTTTAGCAATGTGTTTGCTGAAAACAGTAAGAACATATAATCCTTTCCTTAGCTCAGCTGCACCAATCATCTTCAAGGAGTGTTGGTCCTGAATTTCACAATGATTGTTTGAAAAAATCAAGATGCAGCCTAAAGACTTCACAAGTCTAGAAACAGATATTAAATTAAAGTTGAAACGAGGAACATATAAGACATCTGAAATGTACAAAATGTCTTAGAAGATTATGGTCCCTGAGTAATTAGTTGCTACTTTGTTACCATTAGGTAATGATATGGTAAGAGGATTGATCCTCTTGAAATCGTGAAAGGCAGCAAGGGTGCAACAGACATGATCTGTTGCACCTGTGTCAAGAATCCATGTGATGGATTTGTGCATATTGTCAAGATTGATATTACCTGAGGAGCCTGCTATTGAATTTGAAGTCATACTGACTTCATTAGTTGTATGGATGGTTTGATTCATTGACTCTTGAATCATTGCCTTGGGAGCATTATGCTGAGCAGGTGTGAAAGCAGATCCAATGTTTGCTGCATCATTTCCAAATTCTTGTTTTATCTCATCTTCTTGTTCACTGATTTTGTTATATGTTCCAGTGTAGCTATTGACATTAGTAGTAGTGTTGGAGAAGCTAGGAGGAAATCCATGCTTCTTGTAGCAAATATTCTCTGTGTGACCTATCTTTTGACAGAAAGTGCATATCTTATGTCCTCTTCCTCTTGAATTGCTTGCCATTCTTCCTTGAGTGTTGGATCTTCCACCTATTGATCCTCTAAGGCCTCTACCTCTGCCTCTCTGTCTTGTGTCATAGCTGTTGATACTAGACATAGTTTGAGATGCTGAAAGATTTTCAAGTGCCATTTGTCTTTCTTGTTGAATGAGGATGGAGAACACATTATTAATTGGTGGCAAGGGCTGCATTAGCATTATTTGTGACCTTACGGTTGAAAATTGATCATTGAGTCCTGCCAAGAAGCATATGATGTACTCATTTTCCCTATACTTCTTCATGACAGGAACCAATCTGCAATGACACTTTATTTCACACTCACACATAGGAATTGGTGTGTAGTCATCAAACTGTTGCCATATTCCCTTCATTTGTGTAAAGAACTTGTCAACCGAGGAGCTTCCTTGCTTGATTGAATGCATCTGTCCAATAATTTGAGAAATCTTAAAGATATCTCCTTGATAATATCTCTCTTTAAGATCTTTCCATATCTCTACTGCTGAATCCATCCAAAGGATGGTCTGTACTATGGAGGGTTGCATGGATTGAGTGAGCCAAGAAACAACAAGATTGTTGCATCTACTCCAAACAGGCTGCATCAAATCAGTTGGGGGTGGTCTGGGCAGAGATCCATTTATGAAACATAGCTTGTTCTTGGTGTCAAGAGCAATTGTCATTGCCCTTGACCATTAGTGATAATTCTCACCATTTAGCAGGCTAGAGACCAATATTGCTCCTGGATTTTCACTTGATGAGAGATAGTAGGGACTTGAAGGATCAAGAATTGGATTGATGATTTGGTTGGCCATCTAAGTAATGATAGTGCAGGGAAGAATGTTGGCGATGGAGAAGAAAGAAAGCATATGCAGTTAGTGATAAAATGGGGCCTAGTCGCGTAGCAGAGACACCCTCAAAAGGGTGCTCTGATACCATGTGAAAGAAATTTCCCCATGGTATAGCAGGAAGAGGAAGGAAGAAGAAACAGTGAGTGAATGAAGAAGGAAATCAAAGAAAAATGAGTAACTTGAAGATATTAAATGATGCACTTTTATTATTGATTGAATGAATGTACAAGCTTAAGCCTACTCAATATTTATACAAGAAGAACTATTAACAGAAAATTAACAGAATTTTAAAAAGGAAATAAAACTAATAACAGAATTTTAAAAATATGCCAAAAGAGGAAAGGTTCCTAAATCAATCATTTTCAATCCATTCTTCAATTGGTTGAATCTTTGGGCTCTTTGGGTTGATAGAATCTTCATTCTTCACAGTTATAGTTAAAATAATTAATGAAAGTTTTAAATCATACCCAATACTTAAATTATAGTTTAAAGACTCATTTTGATCCATTTTTGCTTATCCTATCTTTATTTACACTACTTTCATTATCTAATATTTTTAGGATCAATGTATAATCATATTTCTTCTTACTTAATTTCCACAAACTTGCAATTTAATCACACGATGCCCAAAAATCAACTATATCTCTATCAATAGGCTAAAAGAGACAGTGGTTTGGATGAACTAAGAAATTGAACATCATACTTCGTATTTGAGTTTGACCTTAATCCATATCATTGTAACATATTAACAAGATTTGGGTATTGGTTGAAAATTTCACGCACACTCGTAATATTGTTTTCTTGATGAGGAATATTTTCATTTCAGGAGTCACACTTTAGGGCTAGAATATTTAAATATTTTTAATTTAGGTGTGATTGTTGAAGTCTTAATTGATAAAGAATGGTTGAGTACATTTTAGGTCAAAATTGATGCCCCTTTATAGTTTTTCCCTTAACTTAGTTGATGGAGAGTTACTTGATTTTGAGATTATGGTTGATTTGAGTTTTGAAAGGGAAATAATGGCAAATGAGAAATTCATAGTTGTCTCATAAATATATTTTATGGTTCTCAAGTTTTTATTTTCTCTTTTTTCTTTTTCAAAATCCAATAATGGACCCTGCCAACAACTTGTACAGGAATACATGGGTTGGTTGTGGTGAGTATATGAGAGAAAAATGTCACTCTCTTGAGGTTCCTAACTTTAGTGAATGTATCTTTTAACACTTTGGGTAGAGATTCTTAAAAAAAAATCATGTGCAAATAAAATGCATATGAAAATACAATACTCCATATTAAGAGTGTATTTAAAGGCTACATAAATTGAAAAAACACGTGTTAAGGATATTGAAGGTTAAAATAAAGGTGAAAGTCACTTTTATTATAATTTCTCACTTATTTTAAGTTTTAAAATCATCGATCATAAAGTGAAACAAATGGGGAAAATAATGGCAGGCAAAAGCAAAACAAAAAGGATTTAGAATCTGTTTGTTTTAGAAACATGTTTCCTATTTATTATTTGAAAATCTGTTTACATACCTTTTCGGTGAATAAAAAATTTGTTTACTTTGAGAAGAATGAAACATGGGATACCCACCACCGTGATTCCACCACTAGCAAAAGACCACTGGACCACAGTATAATTAAACAAAAAAAATTATAAATTAGTTACATTTTGATTATATTATTTAATATATGTATACCATTGGGTTGTATCTAAGTGTGTATAAAAAATTGTTGATGAAAACAAATTTCACTAAATAATTTTTATGGATCGGGATTGGTCGGGATAAACTATGACAATTACTACATAGTAGCTTTAACTATAGTAAGGTAAAATAATTTGCAATAGTGATGTAGTAAATTTAAACCCCACTTAATAAATCATGATATAGAGAACCAACAAACGAACATAGAGAAATTAGTAGATGGTTCACGATTAATAATCATAATCAATTATCTATTTTTAATTTAAAATAAATTTATTTAGTTTAAGTTTTTAATGCAAACGAATTTAATTAAGACAATTATTCTTAAGTCATGTAATATTTTTTGATTCTATGGTGGTAAGCAAATTGAATTTTTGGATAGTTTTGATTAATGTACAAATGCTCCAATTCTTCAAATAACAAGAGATTGGAGGAGATAAGTGAGATAATTATAGAAAATGATCTAATATACAAAACTAATATGTGGTGATATATATATATTAGAATAAAATATTTTTTATATTATCGAATAAGTTATCTCTTCTGACTATTAAAATTATGACATATATAATATATATATTTAAATATTTAATACGAAATAATTAAATATAATATATGTTATAATAAGATATAAGGAAATATTTTATTATATATAAAGATGTGACTTCTTAATAACTTTTTTCTATCTCAACTTTTAATTGATACCAAAAATACAGTTAGACACTTGAGTCGACTCATCTTTAGGTCACGTCATTGCTGTCAGTGCAGTACTCCAGTTGATTGACCGAAAGTACGGTAATGTCACAAAATCCTCTCAAGGCCCAAACAATTTAATCAATTAAATTAACGGTTTGTTTATTTTCTATTAATTATTATTGTAATTTTTCTATTATTACTGATTTATATCATTATTTTTCGATTTTAAACTTAGATGCTTACGTTTCATATTTGCAACTTTATCATCTAAGATAGCTCTTTAGCATGTTAATATTATATTAATAGATTGTCATATTGTTTGATTATACGAAAATTTACCAAATTAATTTTTTAAATCATCTATCAAACATGAAAATTTCACATCGTCAGGTGAAATTCTATATCAAAACATTCCCGGTAACAAAAGGCACCACAAGATTCATATGTAAGTAACAACATGCATTATGGGAAAAGAATTGTAGCTCTTAATTCTGGAAAATTACAATAAACCTATGATAACAATATGGATCAAATCATAGCCCAACGTGTCTTTGTGCCCCCTCTCCTCTCATACTTCACGTAGAAATATCAAATAATTTTTGAAAAAACAGACCACATGCACACTCAAATGAGAAACTTCTTTATAGAAATAATCCTTAAGACGTTGATAACAGTTGTTTAATATATAGATTAAATAAAAATATGTGCATTTAATAAATGACAGGTAATGTGTATATTATTTTCTTATATTTAGTTTACATGAAATTAAGCTAAGCAGTGAAATGTGTGAAAACTTTTTATTAAGTAGGGTAAAATGGTAGAGTCATTAAAGAAATCTTTTCGACTAATCAAAAAGTATGAAAGAACAGTGAATGAGAAAATGAAAAACTTAAAGAAATAAAGAGAAATAGAAAGAATATAAACTTTATTTCTCATTGATTAAATTAGAAAAAGATACAATGATTTATATATTGAAAATCAGTAAAACAACGACCAAGTATCTAAGAACTGATTATCTCATCAATAATGTTTTAACAAATAAGAGTCTAACTGATATCATGGTTGTGAGCAATTACCACATACATGAGATTATTATGTGTCAGGCTTTTCAGGCCTAACCAAGCATGTGGTCATCCTCGATATTGTATCCTATATCAATGGCATTCATAAATATTAAAAACCAATCTAAGCCGTTCATAATGTTCCTTATGGTCAATGTCACATTGGTCAACAACATCATTTCATGCATCATTGTCTAGTGATGTGAAGGTTTCACGCCTGCATGCAACATGCCACACTTCCCACGTTCCAAGATTAATATATACCAAGTGTTATCATAGAATAAAGATAATATCCAATACTAAACAATAATCAAATTCTTGTTGTTGATTTTATTTTTAAGAGTAACATTATAAATAAAAGATAATATAACTTTTTTTGTTTTTATAGCACTTCTACCTCAAATATAGATTATTTATCTTAAAGTTTGTCTCAATTTTTTTATCTCACCTAATTAAAAATTATAACTTATCTAAAAGAAATTTCCTAAAATTTAAAATAATTTTTTTATCTTACTTGATGTAATATTATTGCCTGGGGTATGAGTTTTTTGGTACAGAAGATCCTTATTCGCTATCTCAGATAGAATAAGTGTGTGGGCCCAGTTGAACCAGAGTGGCTCAGGTCAGGTGATGGTCACTGGTCAGAGATGTGTTATGGCTTGGGCTCGTGCTAGCTAGGGGACTGAGCCCACGACTCACGTGAGCAAATGGTACGTAACTTTTGCTATCAACTTTCTCTTCTTTTCATGGTTGTAAAAGCTCTTTTGTGCAACTTGACTCTTTGACTACTTCATAATAAAGGAAACTAAAGCCTTCAATAAAGGGCTTTGTTGGGCTTTTCTACTCTTTACTACGGTTTTACTCACTATCCCTCCTCTATGTTTTTATTGTTTCACGATATTTCATTTTTTTTTAAATTTAATGTACATTTATATTTTATTTTTCAATTATATTATTATTTATTACTTCTCATTTCACATATTTATATCCAACTTTTGTATAATTTATTAACTTTTTAAAATGTGTGTTTTGGAACGGAAGAAATAGTTTTGAAAGATAGATGAGGGCCTTCCATAATGCTGAAAGCTTTAATGCATATTATTTTGGAATCTTTCCACTTATGGTAATGTTTGTGGGACAGTGACAGAAATGCTAATTAAGAAACAAGTGCATAAGTACATTCAGTTTTACAAGACCTTAAATCGTGTTTAAAGAGTTTCAAACTTTCAATACACTGATCTCCAGTAAAGCCACAAAAGTTTAATCTCGATTCCAAAAAAGTGGCCCTCTTTCTTGAAAGAGTTAATTTTTGTGATGATAAAGATTATTGGGAAGCGTGCAAAGTTTTAGATTATTGAAAGATAAGTGGTAGCTTAGCCCCAACTAAGAATGAGATGCACATGTGCCAAAAACTAAAAAGAAGTCGGCATGCAATGTCATAGCAATAATTGATGAGAGTAATAAAACAAATTCCGAAATAAATTTTACTTCTTAATGAAAAAAAAAACTCTAATCCTTTATCAGTTTAATTTATGTTTTTAGTGCATGTTTGTTCAGTTTTTTTTTAGGAAATTATGTTTATTATTTGAAAAATAAGTTAAAAATATAAACTATTATATTCGGTAGTCAAATGAAATTATAAGCTCATCTTTTTTAAAAAAAAAAATTAGCAAAATGTATAAGCTATAAAATTATGAGTTGAATTATTTTTTGTTAGCTTATTTTTTTTTTCAATTTTTCTACTTCCCATTTTACCCCATCATGATTTTATCTATCTCATCTTTTTTATTCATCAAACATGATAACTCTTCACAACATCACTCCAAACTCTATAACTCTCATTTTCCTCCATCTTTTTATCACCACCAAACTTTATTTCTCCGTATTTCTTAATTTCTCACTTTCTTTATTTCTGGAATCTTTACATCTCGATTGTTTCTTTATTTCTCTCATCATATTTCATTTTCTCAATATTTCTCAATGTTTCCTTGTTTTTGTTTCTAGATCAAGGATTGAGTAACATATTGTTTTTATTTAACATATTGCTTATATTTAAAAGTTTCATACAAGCCAAGAATATGTTGAGTTCTACTGAGGTCCAACTAGTTATTGCTACAATGACAATATATAATTTTATTAAGCAAAATAGTATCCCAAATCCTAACTTTAACATTGTGGATGATCATGATGATGATATACCAATGTTGGTGATGATGCTACCAATGATGATCTTGATGAACACATGGATAATATATCTTCTGAGCACATGTGTCTTGTTCGAAATTCAATTAGGGATGATATTATTAAAACTTTTGTATGAAACTTGACATTTGTGTATTATTTATTTTGACAATTATATAATTCAAGTTTAACAACTTCTATTTATTTATGCATCAGATTGTTTTTTGATATTGATATCGTATTTTATTTTAATATATATTTTAGAATTTATTATGCAATATTAAAAATAAAAACAAATCATAGTAAAAATATATATAATGGTAAATATTAAAAAATGTATATTTAAATAGTGAAAAAATAAACAAAATAATCATAACATAAACAAATAACTATTTTACCTTATCCAAACAAATAATTTACTATGTAAAAAATAAGCTCTTTACCTTATCCAAAAAAAAAACAGATTAGTTTATATTCAATTTTCAACTAAGGTATCCAAACATAAACATCTTATAATATTAACGAATTATAATCTCGCTATTTATAATCTCACACTTTACAAACTGAAAGTATAAACTTAATCTATATCAAACACACGTTTATTGTTTATTTATTCACTTTATTGAGAGTCTAAAAGTATGTATAATTTCCTCTTAATCAATTACTACATTGGTCATTTTTTTCATAAAAGAATTCAGTTAACGAGTGTGTTAAAAACATTGTTTACAAACATAAAAGAAGTAAATTAGGATTGAAAAACTTAGTCTAATATTTTTCAATTAGCGAAATTATCACATTTTAAAACAAAATTTCATTTTTCACTTTTTGAAACAAACCATGTTCTGAAAATACTTATTAAAATTTTCATTTCTAAAATTATACTTAGGTTACAACTTATTCCATCGAGCTCTAATTTAATTTCACCGAATGATATTTAATGGATGATGACATTGTAATTATTAATTAAAAATAGAAAAATAAAATGTATCATTCATCATTTATTTGTATTACTACTTTTATTTAAAAGTTAATAATAATTAAATATGAATGATCAATGTTATACTGAAAGTGTAAAAATATTTTATATTGTGAGTATATACATATTTTTCTAAAAAAAATTATATTTGAATTTTTGGATCAATTGGTCATCTAGGCCTCAACATGCCTCTTCCAAGCATTCAAGCAATCCTCCAAAGCTAAAAAGAGTGCAACAAATTCTGACCCTGACCTCTGATTGAGTGGCATGTACAGTTGCAACTTGTAACATCCACGCTACAGCCTCTGTAGAGTAAGGAATAGTGATGGACACACTCTTTTATCCTACCCATCTCTTTCTACAAAGTACGAATCATCTGAATATCTACATTTTTACTTGTCTATGTTACACCTACACCTGCTTATTTATGTCTCATAAGAATAATGTTTATTAACATCAACCTTATTAATACCAATTCTAATTTTTTACAACCTTTTCATTTTTTTTTGCCTTGGGTAAATATCTTCTCCAATACTAAAAAGGACAATGAAATAAAGGTAAAAGAAAAAAAATAGTATTGTGACATTTTTATCCTTTAGATATAAATATAAAAACATTTTATGATTATAAGAAAATATAAAAGCAACAACTCTCATATCCAGTACCAGAAAGTGATGATTCTCCTTTTATACCTTATTTCCTTTTTCTATCTCTCTTTAACTGTCATTTTATCACTTTTTTCTTTTTATCTTCCTCTTTTCAACACCTAAATACATAGTGACCTAAATTTGGAGTGAGACAAATATTTCATTTTTACTATTTCTGCAACACATTTTTTATTACCGGATGGAGTTCTTGTGAAATCCATTAAATGAAAAGTGGACACATAATTTAGCAAGTTTTAAATGTGTTAATAACATTCCTCAATCTGAAATTTTGTAGTCTAAGCTAAGAGTTCCTTGGAATAACATTGGTCAAGCCACTGCAAGCACAGCATCCCAGTCTGAAGGAACAAGATTACGTTCTGTCCTTGGTTTCCCATTTCAGTGTTTCTTCTTTTCCAACTTCCACACCAAAAAGTTTAAACATTTTCAAGCAACCCTATCTCAACTTCTACACAATAATCAGAGACATGTGATTCTGTTGTCCCTGCCTATCTCATAGCCTCAGAAAATTAAGACCATGGTAGCTACCCTGGCTTTTTCATTATGAAATTCTCCAAGTTTTGTTTGAGAAAATCGATTCAAGTGAAAATAAAGTTCCATTTTGGTCAATTTGCAAGCACACTAAATGAACATGTTTTTGCGCAGGAAGGTTTAATGGATAAGTACTTATTGCAAGGGTCTAATTCCGAAAATAAGGCAGAGTATGAAGAAAGTGCAATCCTACACGTTATGCATTGCATTCATCTTTGGTAATAGTTGCTTATCCCATAAACTGGGCCGTTCTAGCATAACTTAGAATTATTCTAGATACAAAGTGATTTCAAAATACCAAAGTGCCTCGTATACCTCCATATATAATTTGTGATAACTTTTATAACCCTCATATTCTTATAATGTATTCTCTAATACCCCGTCTATACCTTACTTTTCTTTCTTTCTTTCTCTATTTCCTTTCAAAATTACAACACAAATCATTTCTCTCTCTTTCTTTCCCCTTCCTACCTCAAAATGGGGAGTAACATTTCCCTTTTATAATGATTAAGATTATTAATATGAAACAGTATACCTTAACAATCAGTCACTTCAAGAGAAATTTGTTTGATAAATGTATTAATCTTTTTGTACAACAGCCACTGAAACAGCTATCTAGGAAACAATAGATAACAATTTAAACAAATATCAAGATCGACCATGTATGGAGTAATGTACATACATGACTTTTCATGCCAATGACCACAACATCTTCATCTAAAACCTCCAAATGCAATTCCAAATCAAGTCACAAGCATTCAAATAGCAGGGTCTTCCAATTTAGCAGAGGATAAATCCTTTATGTGAGGATAAGCAGCTTTCTCATCCAGCTGGTTTTGGGCCCATATCAGCATCTTCAACAAGCTTGGAAGTTTTGGATCTGATGCAATATAATTAAACAAAGTCAATTCCGGAGAGCCTTATAAAAATTGATCAGATAATGAAAAAATAGAGCAGAGTGAGTTGTAACGTGTTGAAACAATTTAGAAACAATAAAATGGACCTCATTTAATGGAAGATAAATAAATAAAACAGGTGCAAAGTTTAAAATAGTGAGCAAAAGTGCACAAGACTATAACCAACATGGAAAAATAGACCCAACATCAGGGATTCAACCACTAAAATATGCAATACTTTCAACGTCATAATTGTGATCCTTAAGCATCATAAAAATCACTATGTTTTGCTATTATCCTCATGCTCGGTATGTATAACAAGAATTTGGATCCAGAACATAAAGAAGTTTTAGAGAAAAAATGTTAAATCATCTAGAAGAAAAAGGAAATTCGATCATACTGCCGACTATAAGTAGAAGATCACATATCAAAGCAGATGTTATGCATAATTAAACACAAATCTTCCTGAACATTCAAGCCAAATCTTTCCTTTCAAGTACATATATGATAGATCCAAAAGTACATTCAAACATAATGTTGACATCAACAAGTAACACCAACAGCATATAATGGAAACAAAGAAGTGACAAAATGATTGATCGTAGTAAACAGACAGCAAGTCCTAGCAATATTCCCATGGAATTACATTTGTGAAAAAAAGCAAATACTTCAGATGGTGAATCAGTTATGGACTTATGAGCTCTACAAATTTGAATCCATCTTTCAGTTGATAAACACTCTACTGGAACACTGGTTATCCAGGTAAGTCTAACAATGTCATATTGTTTATTCCCCAAATTTTATAATACAACAGTTGCTATATAACACACTTCATATCTCAATCAGAAAGAAGGCTTATATGAATACAGGTGTGTGTCACACATTCCGCAGATGGCTAAATATGCCGAAGTAAAAAACTAAAACTGAAGTCATAAAAACAAATGTCGCAGGAAACACAGACCTTTTTCATGACTCTGGCTTGTAAGTATGGCAGCATTCACCTCACTTGCTGTCTTTAAACGCTGTGATATATCAAGAAGCTCCCCAACAGGACAGTTAGAGACATCTTCAAAAGCAAGAAGTGCAACAGTCTTCTCCAAATCTTCTAGAAAGCTTTGCTGAACATAATTCAAATTTCGGTCAAGCGTTAGCAGCACCAAGTCTAAGCGACTAAATTTCAATATATAATATTTTTCATCATAAGAAACCATTTTCACATTTTGCGTTGTTTTCAAACTACAGTCGATGAAAGTAAATAAACAGGGCAAACAGTTAACCTATTGATTAAAATAATACATAGGACCAAACATGTGTCACTAAGAAAGACATTATATGTTAAAATAGAGGTCAGCAAATTGATCAGACGAGACTTACATTTTCCTCCCCCCTAGGTGCAAGTTCCTCCTGGGCAAACTCTAGAGCTTCTTCTATTTTTCCATTTCGAATTAGCTCTATCAGCCGTTGCTGTTGGAGATGAAAATATAATTGGGGGTTTGTGTCCAATATCTGCAAACAGTGTTACAAGATGAATATTAAGTTTATGGAACACAAGAATCCCATGAATGGCACTATGATGAGTACTAGAATGTTAAAGGACGCACAGTGTGATTTTAAGTTTGAGGGGGAAAAATTAGTGTAGAAGGCAAAAGAAAAATATTCTTAGCAATAAACAATTGTTGTAAGTTGAACATCTCTACTATAATAAATTTGAGTAGAAGTCTGATTGTGAAACTTCTGACAACCACCACAGTTCTGTAAATATGCATACATCGGTGGAGACATCCCTTCCCCAACCATATGCTTGCTTACGTCACATATATATTGCTATACGTACACAGGTTGTTGAAACATTGAAAATATACATGAGGAATTGTTATTGGAGTTTTATCTGGTGTCTAAACTTTCCTCATTTACAAAATCCCCAAATAAAAAAGGCTGCATTTCCTCATTTAAACCCTGCATGCTTCCTTCCCCCTTCCTCCAAAAAAACAGCGGACATAAACATAGTGAGTCTATAAGAGAGAAACTCTGATTACTATCAGCATGGTCACTGAATTGCAATAACAGTATATCATTAAATGGATCAATACTGCAAGCAAGTGCATGTCTATTTGCCAGCCTAGAAAGCAAAAAAAAAATTGACTACGTCCTTCAATAATGCATGCATTGGATGCAATGCACCATAGAAAGAAAAGCAGTTAAGTACATAGATGTTAAGTGGCACGGGATATGACATCAAGCTGGGAGGCTATAAAAATACAGAATGGGCAACCAACCTCCGGATTTAAGTCATTCACTTTTTCGATTGCATCCTCAACATTACCACTTTGTACTGCCTTTTTAACAGCCATGCGATCAGTGATTGTTGCAAGATCTATGTCTGCTATAGATCAATAAGGAAAAGCATAGCAGAATATATATATATATATAGGCGATAAAATCATGCCAATAAAAGAAAGAAATACAAAAATCAAAAGAAACAGAAAAGTGTGATTTATTCAGGGATACGTTCAGTTCCAGACTCCTTCCGGAATTTCTCGGCAGCTTCAACAAAACCCTCAGTAACAAGGAAATTCATCACTAATTTATTCATGTCTTCCTTCCGAATCTTCACATCATTAAGCTTCTTCTCCCACTCTTCTCTTGTTATTACTTTCTTTGACCCAGCCTTTGCACAAACAAGTTCAATATGATGATGGAATTAGTATCATTGCCACAGCAATTGTTAAAATCAGTGCACTTCCATGAAGTGTGTACCACATTGTCCATAACTAATGTATTTATGGTAACTTCCAGAGAAAATGCTCAAATTGATCAATCAGCACACATAACATCACACTTTCCCTCACATTCTTTCTGTCTAATAGACAATCCAAATAATGAATCCTAATATCATCCAATACCATCCGCTACATTCGATTTATTTCCATCCATCCAAACATGATATTTCTGCAGTTTTTATGAAGCAATACTACAACTACTAGAAGATATATAAACAGAACAAAACCAAATCTGAACTATTTTTCTAGATATCTATACAATCATATATAATAGAAGGCAGAAAACAACATCATGGCATCATCAGTGTTAAACTGGCACAAACTTAAAATCCATTGCAATATTCATTTGAAAATATTAACAATATTCTTATATTCTAGCACAGAATGTTAAAATAGTTTTTTGACAGACACCCGCATTTTTTCATCAATGGATTTATAAATAAAAATTATGTAGACTAAAATTTAAAAATAAAAGATATTAAATTTATTATGAGCGATAATGATAAATTTAATTTATAGAGGTCATAAGATGTAAGTTGAAAAGATGAATATACATCATTAGAGATATTGGTGTACACAATGTTTGTCATATATATATATATATATATATATAAATAAAGATAAGGAATAAGTAAAACTTAGAATATGGAAAAGAATAAAAAAACGAAAAAAAACACTGATGTAAGGAATAACACTTCTACAAGTTATCTATGGTGCAGAACTGCAGATAAATCGGTATGGGTGATAAATTAATTAAATGAAATACCATTGCCTCAATTTCTGGAAGTTTGTGAATCACAGTCCAAAAAACAGTTACATCAACGCACTCGCTTCAACTCCATTGATGTCAATCTCTACCTGAAAATGATAAATAATTGAAGATCATAAACCAGAATCAACAATAATATAATTCAAAAACTGAAACTACACATTACTTATTCATGCGGAAAGTGCTGGGTTGAAAATTTTTGGTTGGAGGATTAAGGCGTAGTATATGTAGGTCTTATTGCAGGGAATCTCTACCCTTCAATTTCTCTTTCTCTTTCTTCTTCACTAGACTCTGATTCTGAATTTGAGTTAACGATAGATGCAAGAAGATGCAGAATATTTGATCGGTGATTTGGTTCGGACCACTGTTTACTGGGCTTGAAGAATAGGCCCAGTTAGTCCAACTCAAAAATAGAATGACGCAATTTCCTTTTCACACCCCACAAATCTAATATATTTTAACTAACAAAAGGTTAATCTATTAGGATAAGCTTTCACTATATTCTTAAAAAGATTAAATGATCAAAAATTTTATTTTTGAGATTATACTTATTATTTGAGATTGACAAACACTCCAAAAAGATTAAATTTGTATCTATATAGTGTTATATATTTGGTAGTATTAAAAATGTCCATTATATCTTAATCTAATATCATTATATGCTTTAATACATTTTAATTTTTATTTAGAATTTCTTTTCTAATTCAAATTTAATGGTACAAAATTTATATCAACAGCGTATGATCTATTATATATAAATATAATATGATGTGGGATAAAGAATTTATGTTAAGAATAAAAAATATATTATATTCTAAAATATTATTGTGTGTACGAAAAAATTCAAAATTATGAAAAATTGTGCCATAATAATCTAGTTCGGCTTTCCAAATGCTACACAACTAGATCTATTTAAGAACATGAATATAGTGAATGATAAATTATTTTTAGTTGTGTTCCTTTGGTTAGTTATATACTATTTTAAACATATTAATATTTTTATCACTTCTTAATAGCTTGACAAAATCACTTTTTAATAATATACTATTTTCATGTAGTGACCGTTAGTAGCTAACGGAACCCTTATGTTACACAAGTGTTACTCAGGCGGTTACTGTTAACTATCTATACTATTAATAAAGGGAAAATACACATATAATATTATTTTCTTATTTTATCCTTATTATCTTCTTATTTTAAAAGTGTATTTAAAAAATTGAATATTAGACCAATTGAATAAATTCAAGAGTAAATTTAGCGCAAAAAATTATATTTGAATTTATAAAATACAAACTATACATTACAAACGATAGGAAAGCGGGTTGACAGGCACGACAGTGCATGTCAACACGCTAGTAATAATAATCGTAATAATTTGAATATATATATATATATATAAGAGAATCACTCTTTTATTTTATGGAATTGTTCAATCTCAGAGGTTCCAAAATGAGCAAGGTCATCGACGAAGCTTTCTCATTGTTGAATATATTATTGTAAGATTTTTTTACTTTTCTCTCTTAAGGTTTCTCAATTCCTATTGATTATCATTATAGTAGTTGTTTAAATGTGGATTTAGCAATTTCATCATTTGTTTTAATACATTAATATGTCGAATAAATAGTAGACAAATTTTGAATATACATAACAGAATCAACAATAATATAAATCAAAAACTGTAACTACACATTACATATTCATGTGGGAAGTGATGTGTTGCAAAAAAAATGATTGGAGGATTAAGGCATAGTATATGTAGGTCTTTTTGCAGGATGCAAGATGCAAAATATTTGGTTCGATTTCTCTTTCTTCTTCACTATAAATTTTGAATTTGATTTAGCAATAGATGCAAAGTGGTTTGGTTCGGACCACTATTTACTGGGCTGGAGGGTTAGGCCAGTTAGCCCAACTCAAAAATATAATTATGCAATTTCCTTCTCACACCCCCACAAATTTAATATATAGTAGTGTTGTAAAATCTGCTGCATCATAAAAGAAACACCAAAAGCTTATTGATTCGACTTTTATGAGTGTTATTTATTGAAAGGTATACCCATAATTCCTAAAAAATGAATACTCTTAATAATATAAAAAAATCTAATATATCTTAACTAATATCATGATCTATTTTAATAAATTTAAATTTAGATTTTTTAATAATTCATTTTAATGGTAAAAAAATTATATTTTTGGCGTATAATCCATTATTGTTTCATTATATTTAAATCTTAAATAAAACTAATATATAAGAATTATGTATGGTTTAGACAAAAAAATATATTAAAAATAAATTCTAAAATATTATTGTGTGTATGAAAAATTCAAAATTATGATAAATTGTGCCATGATAATCTAGTTTCGGCTTAATGCTACACAACTTGATCTACTTAAGAACATGATTCTATTTAACGATAAATTCTTTTTTGTTGTTTTCCTTTGGTTAATTATATTTTATTTTATACATATTAATATTTTTATCACTTGTTAATAGTTTGGCAAAATTACGTATACCTCATGAGACAACAATGCAGTTTGATTTAGCATTTTATTATTTTGTATTATAATAATTTAATAATAATTAAAATACGATATTAATTTTTGCATTTATAGTAACAATATTTGATCATTCACTTTTTACAAAGTATTGCATTTAACGTAATTGTTAAGAAAAACAAGTTTTTCCATAATGGTGTGTGTTAGAAGAAAAAAACGATATATTTTCTAGAAAAATTAGAGTATCAAAATTCAAAAGGAAAAAATGGCACACTTTAAAGAAAATTTAGTAATAGGTTAAGTTGGGTAATTTATATGGATTTAATATGTATATATTAATAGTGTAAGTGTTTTTATACTGATAACAAATTATTCATCATTCATGTGTTAATAATCATTTACTCTCAAGCAAAATAATACAAAATTAATGATGAATAATATATGCACTTGCTTTTATTCGCTGCATGATATTTAGGGCTTAGTGTGTATTATTGTGTTGGGCACTATCTACCCTTTCGACTCCCATACCAGATAACATTTTTTTGTTCTAAACTTTGCTTTTTATTACGTTTTTCTTTTCATCTTTGCTATATTTATATTGCATTGTATTTCATGATTTCTTTTAACTTTAGTTTTAGTTGTAATTTGTACACACTTTAGTGTTGATATTTATTTGAACTATAAAAAAAATTGTGAAGTTATTTTTGGAGATAAATAGTTTTCAAATTATCTAAATTAACGTGTTAATAGGTATTGTTATGTATGTGAACTCGTTTTTACATTATTTATAATGTGTAGTTTGTATATCATAAATGACAAATATAATATTTTGTGTTAAATATTTATAATTTATAGTTGAATTTATTCGATAGGTGTAATGCTCAATTTTTTAACATTCATATTCTACATTAAAAAATTGATAGTTATAATGTAAGAAAGAATAATTAATTAATCAATTAATATGGAACATACTTTGGGTGGAGAGGAATATTAAGTTATATATAGTTTTTTTGGTAAAAATTAAAAAATAGTGAGGGTAAAATAGGGAGACCCACAAATTATACAATGATGAGTGATTATTTTGAGTTTTTCTTTTTATAAGTAGTATAAAAATATAGATATAACGAGGAATGTTAAAAGCAAAATAGTCTATTATTCTTTTAAAGAGGGAGGTTTGATAGATATATTAGAAAAATGTAACTTCCATTATGTCAACTTGAAATTTGCATAGAGAATTTAGGAATCTAGCCTTTCCAAAGATCATATAGTTACTTATACTAAATTTGAATATTCTTTGAAACTTCATAAAAAAAGCCCACTCAAATATGTCAATATCCATCAAACATCAACGTGTATTGGTTCAAGTGGTACATGTTTGATTCTCCTTAAGCAATGTATCAGGTTCAAGTCTTGTGGGTGGAAAAAATACCCGCTTGGAGAGTTAGCCCCACATATTTGTGGATGTTGTTGACTTGGACAGAATTGCCTCTAGTACGAGGATACCTGTGGGAAACCAAAAAAATCAAGTATATGCAATTATATTTATAACAACAATGTGTTGGTCGATTGATGTAATATTTCACTGTATCATAGTATATCAAAATGTCAAAAGTTCGATTTCTATATGTAACACTTATTGAGTTGAACAAATACACATGTCCAAGGTATTAATGAATAGTTATTATACTGAAAAAAATAAAGTGTATGGAATTTGAATGATATGGCTTGTCTAAATTGGGTTTTGTACCAAATGTATTTATAACAATATACTATCTTTTGAAAAAATGATCATTTTAGACTATTTGAATACATTTATTTTTCGTGACTTCTTTAATTTGTGAATAATTTATCCGTGAAAAATTAAATATGAATAAATTATGAGGAATGTAGCCTAAATGTTAACCTGTGACAGATAATAAAATGAGTGATAGAAGAGATTAAAAATATTAGAAAAATCTTATCTATAAGAATGTTAAAGATGTTTGAGTATGTCATTCAAGGAAAAAATAATATATCAAATTAATATCAACATTAAAAATAAGGAAGATTATATATTTGGAAATTAAAAAAAAATTAATATCCACTATAAAATTTATCAAAAGTTCTCTATAAATAACACATCTGGTCTATTTTTCATTATGTGACTAGCTCAAACAATTTATATATAGATAGTAGATTTACAAAAATGAGCAGTACTTCGCAACATATTTTGCATTTCAGTTAATAATGAAAAAAAGGTGTTATTTTCTTAAACTTATATGGAAGGATGCTGTTCACTTACCATATGTTTAGAATATGTTATCTCGGAAACAGAGTATTAGAACGACAATAATGGTAACAAAAAAATTTGTTTGTAACAAAATAAACACATTTTCGTCTAAGTTCATCATTGGAGAGGAATTATTCTTACTCTTATTTGTCAACGGTAAGTTAAATAAGTATTGTTCTTAAAGTTGTGAGTACATTAAAATATGAATTTTTTTTATAAGAAAAAAATATAAATGTGAGGTAAGTTTGTTAAGTCCATTTAAAAATGGAAATAAAGTTACATGAGTTGAGTTATTTAAGTTGTTAGAAATTGTAAATAAATATAAAATAATCAGTAAAACATATATTTAAGAATAAAAAAGATACTGTAGGATTTGGACGCTAGCATAATAAGTAAGGAAACCTTCCTTTTTTGGTTAATGAAGAAAATGAATAAAGTGATCAAAAGTGGGACCCATTCCAAAATTGTGAAGAGAATATGAAGAAGAAAAGATGAAAAATAGATGATACCATCACTATAATAAAAATTGTTTTTTATTTAATTTTTACCTTGTAAAATAATAAAGGGACATGTTTGTGTAGGGTTGTATTTGGTCATGGGAAAAATCAAGAAAAACCAAACACTCAAAAATATATACTTGTAGGTATTGTTTTTTAGGAATCAAAGACACTTCGGTTCTCAACCAAAGGAACCATCCAAATAACACAAACCATATGATTTGTTTTATTAATACCAAGTTGGTATGTGTTTCACTTATAAAAGCAAAAAAACAATATTATAATATTTTAAATATTATTATTATATGTCACTCAAAATCAGAATAGATATACTTTTTATTAATGAAAAGTTAAGTATTTCAATTTACTTATGTTTTGAATGACAAAAATATTATTCTATTATACTTAAAAGCATAGATATATTATTACATGTTAAATTTTCTTTGGTTTTTCAAGGACTTACTTCCCATTAATGGAATGAATCCATACTCCAAAATCAAAACAATATGTTATTCTCTTGGTAATGCTAGAATGATTAAAACACGTGGTTTTAATTTTGAAAGAACAACATTTCCTTTTTAGACCAATTCTCCATTTTTTGTGTATATTTTTACACGTTAAAATCAATAGTAAATTAGAAATATCAAAACAAACCAATGAGAGCAGATTGATTTTTAAAATCAAAATGACATTTATTGAACTCAATTTATATTTTATGAGTGAAATATGTATACATGATTTACTATTTATTTATATTACTTTTATTTAAAAGTGAATAATGCTTAAAAATAAATGATAAATAATACAATAACAATATAAAAACTCTTATACTATCAATATAAACATATTTTTCTCCTATTTTATTCGATTCTATTATAATTTTTGGAGCAAATTACATTGATACTCCGTGAGTTTTAGTGAAATTATACAAATCATTCTTCACTTTTCTAGTTCTACACAACTCCTCTTAGTTTTTATACTTTCATTACATTGACCACCTACATGATACATAAGTATAATCTTTTAAACAAAAAATATGATAAATGCATTTAAGTTAAATAAAACATAGTATATTGTTGAGACAAGTCCAAATAATATAAAAATTAATATATTTCATTATTTGTTGTTACGAAATGCATCAACAATTCTAAAGATATATTGTTTAAATCGCTCTTAAACTTTATTGTAACAAACCAAAAATAACAAAGAAGTATTGACTAATATATTATTTGGACTTCTCTCCACAATATATCATGTTTTGGTTAACTTAATTGCATTTATCACATTATTTGTTTAAAATATTACACTTATTTTTCATGCAGATTAAGAGTTTGTGTAAGTGTAAAAAAGTAATAGATAATTTGTATAATTTCACTAAAACTCTTAAGATGTAAGATTTACTCTAATTTTTTTAATGAATACCTTCCGCAACTAAGCCATACTAACCCAACTCATACATATCTGGAATATTTCTCATTTTCTCTCATCTCCCTATACCATTTGCTCTCATAAACAATCACCAAATCTTTTAATAGTATAATATCTATGCAATATGAATATTTATATACATATTATCTATTATTCCATTTGTATTTACTTTACTTAATAATTAATGATGATAAAATATAAATAATAATACAACGATAATATAAATATTTCTGTTAGTATATATATCATTTTTCTTCCATTAATCTTCTAACTCTTCTCATATTCTTTAATCCAACGGTTAATTAAAATATAATGATGACGTATATAAAATAATGTGATAGAGAACATGCGTTAAAAAAACGTTTTAATTTTAAATCAGAGAAACACTGGGTACGAGTTGCGTGAGCCATGAGAAGTGGGTCCTATTTGTGTTTGGTCAACAATAGTTAACTAGCACTGCTAAAAAACATCCCCAACCATGGGCTGTACTATATTGCACCACCCTCTTAACCTGCGCACCCCACTCTTACAATAACCCAAACCCTATTTAAACAAACGCACCCCACTTTTTCATTCTTCTCGATCCATCGCACCTTCTCTATCTTTTCCTTCGTACCCTTAATTGGGGACGAAAATTCGAATCTTATGAACACTCGATGATTCTTTAACTTCAATTCTTCTCACACTCTCTATTGTTTACGCGTCTCGATTTCTTGGATTTGCTTTTGGATTCTGAGGATGGCGGAGGGTGAGAATTTTGATTTTCCGGAACTGTTTCCTGTTGTTGATGTCGATGACGATGATGATAAAACGTGTATTGATCTTCAGATGATTATGAAGATCCTTGATGAGGATCCTGGCTCTGTTGAAGAGGTAGGGTTTTCTAAGAATTTCGGATGGTGTCAATGTGAAATTGGATCGTGTTGCTCTGTCATGGTAGTGGAATCACGCTTTTCGAAGTGAAAATCTTGGCAATTTTTAAAATTTATCTTTAGTTGAATGCTTTACGTGATAGGAAAATTGAATGTTCATCTCCGAATATGTTAATTGGTTGATACTTGAATGTGGATGTTATAATATTAATTAGAATCTTAAGATAATTTTAGTAAGTGCTTTTTTGTTGCTTTAAATGTTACTTCAATGACAAATGATCATTAGATTGATTTATACCTAATTCCCATAAAGGATTTTTTCTTCTTTTGCCTTTGACATATTGAAATTCTGTCCGAGTTAAAGCTGTAATCTCCACACAAACTGAAAGTCAATTGATGTAATTATTATTTTTATTAGGAAATGATTTTCCTTGGATAAATTAGACGACATAGCTGAGAAAAAGTTGGTCAGTTTGTTCCAAGTAAGTAACTCACTACAAGTTTAATGACATTACCAATATTGACTCAATCGGTGGGATTGAGTGCGTTGCAGGATTAATCGAACTCGTGAAGTGACCCAAGGGGTCTTGAGTTCGACTCTCACTGGTGGGTCATATGCTGCTCATGAAGTCTGCTGAGATGCTTGGCCTTGAATGAAAGAATCTCCTTTCACCCATAAAATTTTACGACAACAACCTAGCCTTTATCCCACTAAGTGTGATCGGCTACATGGATCGAGCAAAGCGATAATGCTCTATCATAAATAATGTTTATTAACAAAACATTATTTTTCTTGGTCTCTTTTCCTATAGGAATTAGACTAGCCTATATTTGAGGTACTCTCTTTTGATGTGCACACCACATAAGGCGCGATTCTAGCATCTTTTCTATAATGGGAGCTACTCCAACTTTCTCCCTAATGCATTCATTCTTATCATATATTGTCTAGTGTATCCACTTATCCAACACAACATTCTCATCTCTACTACATGGAGTCTATTCACTTGTTGATATTTTATTGCCCAATGTTTGGTCTCATATAACATTGCATGTCTTATAGGCATGCAGTAAAACTTTCCCTTAAAATTTTGTTACAAAAAAAAAATCAGTGATGTTGATTCATGCCAAGGAGTACATGTGCATAACATTAGAATCTTTAGTTTAGTTGTTTTATTTTCTTGAGTTATACTCACTGAAACAGGGAAATAGCAGTGACGTGTCAGTCTAGTGTTATCCAGTCCCATTTAAGTACGAAAGTCCCAAGTTTAGTTCCCCCACCCCTAACACCATCTCTGATGCTTAAGAGAGAAAAAAACCATATGAAAAAATATCCATGTATTCACCGTTGCAGGTGACACTGAGTCATAAATATCTTAGTCTTCCGGGGCATGTATGAGTTACTGTGTGCGGTGTCGCTCCTCTAAAGTGCAACTTGTATTTTAGAGATTAAAGTGCACCAATCTGGATTAAATATGATGAACGGTTTTGATCATCACATCTCAGTTAATGTATCTACATCAGAGTTTAGTCTAGTATAATAATACACTTTATCATCTGAAGTTGCACTTTAGAGGAGCCTCACGTCAGTTTGCATCTGTTCATTTTTGTACTGTTAGGTTAAGAACAATTGTGGTTTTTCTGCACATTTCAATTTCTAAATGGCTTATTACAAAATTGAAGTATATCTGCTTAATTAAGAACAATTGTGGTTTTTCTGCACATTTCAATTTCTAAATTGCTTATTACAAAATTGAAGTATATCTGCTTATATAACTGATAACTTTATTTGGTTCCCACGTTTAATTCTAATGCAGAAACCAGCTTTTCTTTTTGCTTGTAGTTTGGGAAGTCATGACTTCTTCCCTTTATGTTATTAATACAAAATATGATTTGGCTTTCTCTCTTTTTATAAATATTTTTATGTAACAGAATAGACCCAATCCTTTTTTAGTTCTTTTGCATCCACTGTTTTTTCTTCTTTACTATATGCTTGATATTACGTTTATACTAACTTCCTGAACATCGTAACAGTGTAGTCCTGTGGATTCTTCATTAAAAAATGTTTCACCTGGTGAATCTGGCACCAATAGTGCTTTTCAGCTTCAAAATGGTAAGTTAACTTTTGCGTTTTCCCTATATTTGCTTCTTGTTTTGGTTGAATTGGTCTGTCACCAGTAAGAAATATCGACCTTCTTGAGTTAATTCTGCATCATGAGTGTAATGTGTAATTACTAATATCTTACATTGATCAGTTCTTACGTCTATTCATCAGGGCCTCAAGTGTTAGAAGAACCAATATTTTCTGGGTTTGATTTTGTGGATTCAGACATGGGCAATTCTCCAGTCTTCTCAGTTGTGTCTGATTCTGGGGCCAGAGTTTCAGTTGGCTTATCTGTTTCTGCAGCAAATTCTGTGGTTTACCATAAACATGAAAACCAGGAACCTCCATCTCAGGATTCCTCTTCCCCAAGTGCTTTCTCTGGTAGTTACAGGGACTCATTATCTCTGGGTGGAAGCGATGATATTTCCTACACTGGAAGGATGGGAGGTTCTAAAAGTGAGATACCTGCCTACAGTGTTGAAACAAGTTTCCCTGAGGCTTATTCAAACAATATATCAGTTCATGGAGATGATTTGCATCAGAGTACATGGAAGGGTGAAAACAAGAGCCAATTTATTCACATGGGAGAGGATGCTCCATCTGAAAGTATGTGAAATTTTCACTCTGTTATCATTAGATTAAGACGTTCACAGTTGTCAGTAGTTGATAATAGTAGGACACCCTGCAATCCATCCTAGTTTTGCACATCGCTGAGATGGGATTTGCCCTCATTTCTAAAATGGTATGTCCCCTTTTGGGACCTTTTGGTCATTTCAACAAATCTCTACACCTAATTCGAACAAGAGGACATTGATGAGTAGCTCGTAACCCATTTGAACAACTGGACCTTGGGTGAGCAGCTCAACCCCCAAACCTTTTCCCTCCAGCTACTTGCTTGTCTTCCTCTTCTTTTTTGCTGGTTCTACAACTTCTTCCTCTTCAATTCTGCAACAACTTTTTCTTCTTCTTCTTCTTCTTCTTCTTCTTCTTTTTCTTCTTCTTCAACGGTTCAACCCTGCAACCTTTTGTTCCTCTGTTTCAACCCTTGCAACCTTGTGAGTCATCAGCTATGGTATCATCCCAACCATCACCATTTGAGCCATCAACCTTATTTACAATATTATTTTGAATGCATAGAATTGACTAGTAGTCCAAGTCTAGCACCTATTACTTAGTACTTAAAGCCTTAGATAGGGGCTTAATTCCTTAAACTTATTTGATTTTTCTCTGTTTGGGTTTCTCTGTTTGTTTGTCATTTTATAACTCATTTACTGGCGTTGCATCACAAACCAACCACTTTGGAACTCTGTTAGTACTACTCCCTCTCTGTAATATACTATCTCCTTTTTTCTATTTGTTACTTCATTGATCGGAGTTAGTCTCACAGTGTTTCTTAATTTTTCCAAGTGACTGATATTTTCTTCCATAGGAAAAGAAGCTTCTTTTGCTCACTGATACTTTAGTTGATATTTTACTTGTTAGATAGTGAGCAAGTGTGCTTGGAACTATACTTAGCTTCTATCTATTCAGAAGAAGCCAACGTGGAATTTTACTTGATATGTGTAAAAGCACAGTAAGCTTTTCTCATGTTCAATGACATGCCAAAGTAGAACTATAGTGTAAGTGAGTGTAATAAATTTTCATTATTTACTCCAATAGACTCTGCAAGTGCCATATCAAGTGTGTGCTCAGTATCAACAAAGGCACAATAACCTGCATGATACAAACAGATTATTGTCTGCATAAACCAACTATATAACAGAGATACTGTCTAGTTAACCACATCACTAAAAGTATACAGGTCTCCTTGTCATATTTATTAAATTAATGGAAACAGTAGAAGATTGACCAAAAAGATTAACAAGCCCTCAGAGATAACTACTGTAATTATTTAAATAATACATACAAAATCCTTGTTCTTGATTAATAAAATAAGAGAAGTGGACAGGGTGACAAAAATCTCATTTATTCAACCAGAAAAATAGAAGCACTACAAACTATTGACATAGTATTGAAGTGGGGATTGATATAATGAGAAACCTTGTATAGAATTAAAATACAAAATTTCAACTTCCAAATAGTATTTGTCAGGAGTGTTCTAGAAATTGATTTAGACATTCATCACTCATAAAAACCAAAATAAAGTACAGAAGTGGAATGGGAAAGTATTAGAGATTTATAGCAATTGACTGCCATAACAATGTTCGTCACATTACTACCATGGTCATATACACAAAAGAAAAAGCGATGTTGCTACCATGTATAAATCTAACAAACAAATAAAATAGACATTACAATTATCACTACAAAAGTAGCACATGTTGTTTTCCCAATGATGTCCAGTGAAAAGCCGGGGGAGGTCCCCTCCCCCACTCTGTTGGTGTGATTGTGCTGTTGATGCAATGACACTGTTGATGCGCCGATCCTATTGGTGTGACGACGAAGGATGTTGCGACAGTGACAGATTTATTGACGCCATGTCGTTCTTCGACGACCCCGTGGAAGACTTCAAGGTTTGACTTATGGAGAGAAATTGGTGAATGAGTTAGTTTTGGAGGGTTTGGGTCAGGGGATAAAGAATTTTTAATTTATTCACTAAAATAACCTTGACAGAAATCTTAAGTTGAATTAAGCATTTCACCAGTTTTTTGGTACAGTGTGCTAACAAGTTTCTTCATAGAATGGGGTGGACTCATGTTAGCAAACCCCTTTTCTACTTTTAGCATTTATATGTGCATAGTATAATTTGCTTCTTTTTGCTTGCTGAAACATCCCTATCCTGTCCATCCCACTGTCCCGTTTTTGGGGTTGGTTGGAAATCTTGAATGCTCTGAGGTCTGAGTTGACTACATACTTGACACTTTTGTTGTACACTCGTACTAAAAGTTATGTTAGATCATTATAAATCTGCAACAATCGTATTCTATTTTGTACTTGCAGATGCTTCACACAGTTCTATCATTGACAACGGTGATGTAAATTTTGAAGACTTTGTCAAAGACACAATTGGAGGAGTTTCTGGGCATCAGGAAAATGAATCGTGTACATCTTTTGAAATATCAGTCATGGATGCTAATACACCTTTGCATGTTGCAACTTCTACCGATTCTGCTTTTTGTCAAGGCTCCCATGTTCCAAGTGATGCTAGTGACTACTATCTATCTTCTAAATGCTACCAGGGAACAGGTGGTAGTCCTTTTGTTGCTGACTCATCTCTTGCTTTTTTGCCTGGTGGTATTTCTTCTCAGCTATGGACAAATGATGGAACCATGAGTAACACGAAGGCGGAAAATGTGGAGTTCTATGGTGATATGTCACACGTGAGTAGTGGCATGTACTCGAGCAGTACTGAGGGGGCATCTTTTCAAGATAGTCAATTAATGTTAACAGATAGTGGGTTTCCATCATTTTTTTCTGATAATGTTATCTTTGAAGACAAGGCATCTGTGCCACTTTCAGCTTGTGCTTCATACATGTCATATGGAGACCAATCACTTTGTTTAAAAGATGAAAGAAATGAACTGAGTACACTTTACCAAAATAGTTTGCAAAATGGTGATGCCAAGTTCAATGTAGGTCAAGACATGAAACAGTTATGTGGTGCTTTTCCTTCTATGGAGTATCAGCGTTATGAATTTAAGCCTGAGGATAATCATACAGTCACATCTTCTCTAGCCAATCATAAGCAAGATGTGTTTAATGGTACTGTTCGTAAATTTCAAGGAAATATGGGCGATATGAATTTAAAAGCTGTGGACAAACCTTTGCCCTATGCCCAAGCATCAATTGTCAGTGAGAAGCAGTTTGGTTGTGTTAAGAGAGAAGGAGGAGGCAGAACGATTCAACTTAAACATATCAGTTCTCATCTTTCAAAAGGTAGTGCTGAAATTATCCGTGTTGAGGATGACTCTGATGTTTGCATTATTGAAGACATCAGTCACCCTGTGCCTACTAGGCAATATGCAGACATTGGGAATTCCCTTGGTATATCCCATTCTTCTAGTTATGTTGATTCCCGACCTTCCATGGCTGGAAGCACAAGAGTGAAGGCATGTGATGAGCGAAATATATTACGAGTTGCACTGCAGGTTGGCACTTTTATTTTGTGGTTTTTATGATTGGTGGTTCTTGGCAGTTGCAGGAATATTCTTCTCCATTGCACATAACTCTTCTGTGATTCATTGTAGGATCTATCTCAGCCAAAGTCTGAAGTTAGCCCACCAGATGGATTGTTGGCAGTTCCTCTTTTAAGACATCAGGTTACTTTTCACATCCAATGTTTTTAGGCTACCACCTTTAAAAATATCATCTGTATTTAGGTCACTTGTACAGTTGTACTGCACCTTTCTGACTAAAACAAAGCTGGATCAGTGTCTTTACATCTAGATCTAGAGTTTGACACTCAACTACGGAAAAATAAAAAAAATCAAACTTTTATGACCTGTCTAATAAATGAATGAATCATATCAATAATTATGCTACACAAGGGTGTTTTGTACTTGATGGTTTTGACTTCCGTAAGCTTGAGCACACCCTTGTTTTATAAGATGCAGAATTTCAAAGGTGCCATTAACCTAACGTGCATTGGCATGTTTTCTTGACTCAATTCCTTTATAATTTCTATCGGTAATTCTTTTAGTTTCTTTAGGAATGCTATTTCCACATTTCAGAAATTTAATGGTTTTTTGCCTCGTGGGTGAAACATAGTTGCTGAGGAAAGCAAATCATCAAATAAATGCTTTGTTATAAAATTATACTTCGTTGAATGATTAGACAAAACTCCAATTTACTGGTTTGATTTATCTAATTCTCTCTTGACCTGGTCTTTTATAAATTCAACCTTGTTTTTCCTGAGATGTGCTGTTAACTTGCTTACTCTGTATATTTGGGTCATCTAGCATTTCAATTAATTGTAATTGTTTTGGTCAGAGAATTGCTTTATCATGGATGATTAAGAAGGAAACATCAAGCTTATATTGCTCAGGAGGAATTCTTGCAGATGATCAGGTTAGTTCCCTGCAGTTTTAGTATGGAATGATAACTGATTGGGAAGCATTTGATTTCTTAATGTCTTAGGTGTTAAAAATTTCTCCTGCAGGGACTTGGAAAAACTGTGTCCACTATTTCCTTAATATTAACGGAAAAACCACCAACACATAGTGTGTGCACCAATGCCCCAAAAGGTGAATTAGAAACTTTGAATCTGGATGTGGATGATGACATGCTTTCTCTTAATGATGGAGTGATGAAAGAATGTAGATATCCAGTCAAGAGTACGGATTTGTTGATGCAAGCAAAAGGAAGACCATCTGGTGGAACCCTTGTTGTTTGTCCCACCAGCGTCCTACGCCAATGGGCTGAGGAGTTGCGTAATAAGGTAACCAGCCAAGCAAATCTCTCCGTGCTTGTGTTCCATGGAAGCAATCGAACAAAAGATCCTTATGAGGTGGCCAAGTATGATGTTGTTGTGACAACTTACTCCATTGTCGGCATGGAGGTCCCAAAGCAGCCTCTAGTTGACAAAGATGAAGAAAAGGGTGGTTTTGAAGATCTTGCTGTACCGAGTAGGAAACGGAAGGAGCCTTCTAATTCTAATAGAAATGGCAAGAAGGGAATGAGCAACACAGTGCTCGAGGCTGTGGCACGCCCTCTTGCAAAGGTGGCATGGTTTAGGGTTGTCCTGGATGAGGCACAGAGTATAAAGAATTACAAAACTCAAGTTGCAAGGGCCTGCTGGGGTCTTCGTGCTAAGCGTAGATGGTGCTTGTCAGGGACTCCCATCCAGAATTCAATTGATGATCTATACAGTTATTTTAGATTTCTGAGATATGACCCTTATGCAGTCCATTCATCATTCTGCTTTATGATTAAGAACCCAATTAACAGGAATCCAACAAAAGGGTATAGAAAGCTACAAGCTGTATTGAAGACAATAATGTTACGTCGGACCAAAGGTTAGAATTGTATGATTGAATTTCACCTCATCAAATTAGTAAGCTCTATTTATTAGTTATAACCTTTGTCCTCTGAGTATAATCCCTCTAGATTTCCATTATGTTCATCCTAGGTAGTCGGTTGCACGCGATAGCGGTGGTCGCGGACGTTGTCAGCCTTCCCCGCGACAAAATGGCATATAGCGGCGCTGTTGGCCGTTGTGCCCATCGCGGGATGATTAGCAGCAGAATCGTGCTTCAAAACCCACTCCAGCGTGAAGCACCCTAAATTTAATGGAAAATGTCCCTTTTGCCCTTAATCATAAAGGCATGTAAAAACACACTTCTTTACCTTTTAAAAAACACCGAGAACACATGACTTTCAGCCCCAGCTCCTTCCCTTCCCTTTGTGAATTTCTTTTTGTTTTCCCTCTTTACATGTTCAACACTTACCAATTTTAATGTATTACATATATTTCTTTTGTTTCCCCTTCCTTTTCTTTTGTTTTCCTCTTCCCTTCCTTTTGTGAAATTCTATTTGTTGTCAAAACTTAAAGAGTATGAATTACTTATATTGTAATGTATTTTAGTGTATTTGTATGTTTATATGTGTAGGGTATAACATATAATTTGGTGTCTTTTAAGTATTTTTTGTGTATTTATATGTTTAGGATATAAATTACTTTTATTTTTTCCCTTAGTTGTAGTGGTCATCTTGCTACCCACTATAATGTTTTGGGGTTGACCGCTATGTTCCGCTATCCACAATTAACTACCTAGTGTTTATGACTTCGATTCAATTTTATGTTCTCCATTACATAGAATTTAGGCATAGGTTTGAATCATTGATTTTTTTAAAGTTTATTTTCTTTAATCCTTAGTGAGTGCATTATGTGAGAGCTCATTCACCCAGCAATTATTTGTTGTGTTAGTTTTAATTTTCCTGTAACCATCTGACATATCATTTTCTGTAGGCACACTTCTTGATGGGGAACCTATTATTTCATTGCCTCCTAAATCTGTAGAGCTGAAAAAGGTTGATTTTTCACGGGAGGAACGCGATTTCTATTCCAGACTAGAGGCTGATTCACGTGCACAGTTTCAGGTATAGGCTGTCTACAGAAAGTAATCTCTTGTGACTTGGATAATTTGTTATGTTTTTTTTACATGATTGTTATCTTTATTTCATAAAAAAATAAGTGGAAGCCTTTGATAGTAATATTGTAATGGTTGTATACTTGTATTTTAATTTTAATTTTAATGGTAAGCCATGTTCAAATCCACTGCTGACAAGCACGTGATTTGATGTTGTGTTAGGAATATGCTAATGCTGGAACTGTCAAGCAAAACTATGTCAATATTTTGCTTATGCTTCTGCGCCTTAGACAAGCTTGTGATCACCCTCTGCTTGTCAATCATTACAATTCTGACCCTCTATGGAGATCTTCGGTTGAGATGGCAAAGAAGATTCCTCAGGAAAAACAAATATCACTTCTGAATTGTTTAGAGGCTTCATTGGCCCTCTGTGGCATCTGTAATGTATGTATTGACCATCCTTTAGTATTTGTAAATGTGACTGCATGTGTGTGCATGATTATTTGTTTGCTTGTGCATAATCGGTGGTTGGATTGTTTGTGCATAATTGGTTCTTTCTAATTACATCTTTGTTCTAAGGGTGTGCTTGGAGGAGGGGTAGAGGGTTATAGTAGTTGAAAAAGTAAACTTGGTAGTGGAGTAAAAATGGAGGGAGATGGAGAGGTTTTCATTGGCTTGTTGTTCCTTGTCGTGAAAGGTGGACGGGATGATTGAGATAGTTTATTATGAACAAAAGGAGATTGAGAATTATTTTTATCCTTCCTGCTTCGTTGGGATTTGGGAGTAATGAACTTATATTTTTATAATTTCCATATCACCATCATTGAACATATTTTGTCATCTAGTATATTTTTCTTCTCTGACTTCTCCTCTCTACCTTTCCTACATTTGGTTTGTGGACAGGATCCTCCTGAAGATGCTGTTGTTTCTGTCTGTGGCCACGTTTTCTGCAACCAGTGCATTTCTGAACATCTTACTGGTGATGACAATCAGTGTCCTGCTACAAATTGCAGAACTGGACTAAGCACGTCTAAGGTGTTTTCAAAAGATACATTGAAAAGTTGTCTTTCTGAGAAGGGTTGTGATAATTTGCCTGGTTGCTCCGGTTCCAAAGTAGAGGAATCTGAGCCATGGTTTCAGAGTCAGCCATATGATTCTTCGAAAATTAAGGCTGCACTTGAGGTGTTGCAGTCATTGTGTAAGGCACAACGCTACACACCAAAAAGTATTTCCGCACATAGCACTACTGGGGAAAATATTGACTGCTCTGTGAACTCTTGTGATTCTAACATAGGGAGATCCTTCAAGAACTTTCCTGAGAATCATAATTTGTCTTTGGATAGAAGCTCTAAGGAATCAACCACTGTTCTAGGGGAGAAAGCAATAGTGTTTTCTCAGTGGACTAGGATGCTAGATTTGCTTGAAGAGTGTCTTAAGAAATTTTCAATTCAGTATAGAAGGCTTGATGGAACAATGTCCGTTGTTGCCAGAGATAAGGCTGTTAAAGATTTTAACACTCTCCCTGAGGTTTGTAAAGTTGTAGATCCCTTGACATCGTGAATGAATGTATAAATCTCCCATGCAATCATCATATTTGGTGGTACATTGAATGATAACCACTATGTTTGACATGTCTTGCAGGTATCAGTTATGATTATGTCTTTGAAGGCTGCCAGTCTTGGTCTAAACATGGTGGCAGCCTGCCATGTTCTTATGCTAGATTTGTGGTGGAATCCTACAACTGAAGATCAAGCAATAGATAGAGCACATCGCATTGGGCAGACTCGTCCTGTGACTGTTTTGCGGTTAACTGTGAGAGATACGGTTGAAGATCGTATTTTAGCTCTACAGGTATAATTTCTGTTCCAGATAAAGTTACTTTTTATTTTGTCATGGAGATGTGATTTGTATTGTAAAAGTTATTGGCATAATGCTGTCTGAACTTAAGTTATGGTATCCGATATTTGAAAATGTTTCTATAATTTATTGACTCAAATTGTTTTTAATGGAAGGAGATTAGAACATGTCAGAACAGTCCATTATCTGCATTAAAATGTTCAGACTCCAATCAGTTCATTCATAATGACTTTTGGATTAAATTTGTCTAAATATATTCCCCGTTCAGCCTTTTCAGGCCCCTTCACTTAATTTGAGCTGAATAATCTTTGTTATTTTATGCATAACTATTGGGCAACTCTTTGTGTACATCTTTCAGTTATGTGACATGGGAAATTGCATGGAACCCTGATGGGTATGGTATTGGTGTTGTTTGTCAAATTTCTTAAAAAAAGGCTTAAAACTTAGGTAAAAAAACAAATGTCACTATACTGCTTCGGCCCGTGTACCATAGAGTTGCCCTTACATATCTGATGGCTGTTTTGGAAGTGTCATATATCTATCAGAGACTTAAAAAGTGTTCACTCCTCAGTATTTCTACTAAAGCTTATTGCACGAAAATTAGAATTAGTGGTATAAAAAATGCGTAGCGATTGATCATGCAAAATAATTTGTTATATACTTTTGCAGCAAAAAAAGCGAAAGATGGTTGCATCTGCATTTGGGGAAGACGGAACTGGTGGTACTCAAAGTCGCCTTACGGTGGATGATTTGAAATACTTATTCATGATGTGATTAGACATACTTACAGATACAATTAAATTTTTTTCAATTGGTGGCTTTTTCCCTGGAGGTTGATTTCATCCAAGGTTTCTTTCTGGTTGCAGCCGAGAAGACATATTATAGGTTTGAAAGTAGTTACAACATACAAGACCTTAATTGACGTTTGACATGAAGATTTATGTGAATTGTCCTTATAGTTAGAAAGATTCATTCTTTAACCTGAAAGTTTTGGTTTAATCTCTCACATTTGTATAGGATGTAGAGAGCAGTAGCATAGATTGCACAGCATAGATTCTGTTGATTGTTCTTCTCTTTGTAAATAAATATCGAGGCTTTGCCTTTCAATTTTTTCTGTGTTGCTCTTTCATTTCTATTTCAATATTTGTATGCAAACTTGAAGGTTTTTAGACAATGTCATTATTGATGTTGTGCATGTTGCCCCTCCAAGCTTGATTCATGTGCACATCAGCAACTATGTCATCGTCTAATGATGTGTGGTCGCGTCATTAAATGCTTGGGACTATTTACATAGTGATTTTGAAGTAAAATTTATTGAATTATTACTTATAAGAGTGTAAATGTATACATTGACATTATAAATATTTTATACATAGTTAGTAAATCATCTACCATTCATTTGTATTACTTTACTTTTATTTAAAAGTCAATAATATTTGAAAATGAATAGTGGATGATGCTAAGATAGTGTGAAGAACTTTTAAACTGTTAATGTATACATCTCATTTTCTTTAGGTGTTAGAATGAATGTGTATCAAATTAACTCCTTTTCACCTTGAAAACAACCATGTTGCTCTAATGTTAAAGTTGATTTGAAGGGATTTTAAACTTGAGTTCGTATTATAACTATGTAGATTTGGAAGCCTATTGCACTCAGATTGTAAATGTTGTTGTACAGCTGCATTTTGTAGAGTATTGTTGTCGATTGGTTATAATCACTGGTTACAGGAGTTCTAGATAAGTTTAATCCCTGCATAAAATTATAATATTGTCTCTTAAGGCACCAAATCTATGGGAAATCTCCTTTTGGTTTTAATTTTTGAACTGTGAAATATATTTGGTCCTTTCGCAAAGAGCTGCAACAAATTGTTTATGTTGTTTCGTTCGTTTCTTTCTACGGTTTATATTCATGAGAAAGGGAGCAGTATTATTGGATCCCCATGACTTCTCCATTTGTTTTGTTATTTCAATGATGAAGGTTGGATATGTGCTATAATAGGAAGGGTCGTTACTTTCGCCTGCTCCTATTGTCTGCAAAAAAATGTGGGCAATGTCTTAAACTTTTAGCTGTTAGTCTATGTCACCCGACCCACTAGTTTGTTACATTTGGGGCATTCCATGCGGGCTAAATGGTGGGCATAAAATGCCATGGAGAAAATTATATAATCTATACTATTTGCCTTTAACAATAATATCTTATTTTCTTATATTTTTAACAATTGAAATATTATTCTTTCTCCCTCTTCAAACTTCATCCAAGGCAAAAGAATTGAATATATATAGTGTCATGAGATACTTTGTCTCATGCTAGAATTTTCATCCAAATGGCTATACACTGTGATGATGGATTGTTCATCCACCATTTATATATAGTTTTCCAAATTGCTTTATAATTTGTGAATTATGTTGCATTCACTTGGTGTGTTCAAATATAATTTTTCCAAATCTATTTTTTAGTGTGAAGAGAAACAAAATGTAACAGCTTAACAGTTCTGTTTATTTAGTTCAATTAGCAATATGACCTTTTTTTAGTGTAACATGTCTGTTTTTTTAGTATAAATAACTCAAATAATCAAATTGCCCGTTTTACCACCTCTATTTGTAACCCAACCATTAACTTTCATTCATACTTTTTTCTCCCATCATCATTTGACATTTTTTACAACAAACTTTTAAAAAAATATTTCAAGGAATATTAAAAGTTAACCTAACTCTATATGCGCCAGGGAGAGGGGGATCTAACACAACTAAACCAAGTTATACAAAATAAAAGTAACTAAACATGTGTTATAGAATATCAGAAATAACATTGAGTTAATAGTGTGAGAACAGAACTCGACGATCTAACCGGTCTAACCACTGATCGGACTTGAAAACGGTTCTTGTTTGCAGTTTTAACCGAATGAGAGTTAGATCGCTTTAACTGGGGATATTTTGGTTCGACCGTGTAAAACCCGATTAAACCAGATTAACCTGGGAAGTAAACCGCACGGTTCACTTAAAAAAAATAGAACCCTGTTATAGTATTTTGTATTATCACGGTCCAAAAAAAAAGATGAAGATATATTACTTCAATATAATTACAGATAAAATTATTAATTAAGTATAGTAATGGAATTATCGAGTTAGACCGAATGATTTAACCAGTTAAACCTAATAGGTGACATCTTCCGGTTTAAAGTTCTAGGTTTATATCATTGATTTCAAGTAGGACTTTTCCACATAAAGAAAGACACACTAAATCTTCAATACAAACTAAAATTAGATAAATTATCATAGAACAAATTAATGTATTTCTATCTATCTACTTTTCATTTTTATCTTCATGCATCTCAAAACACTCATCTGAAAAGAAAACAAAAGGAACTAAAATTTCGGATAATTGCAAAAATAACACAATTGATTTACCAAACCTTGATCCACCACCCAAAATACAGAACATTCCCCTGTTTTGTTCCAATTCCCAGACCATGAAACATATGCGCACGAATTTGATACAAAAAAAAACCCACACATCTTTTCAAGGATCGAATTTTTGATAAAGAAAAACAATGTACAAATCATTCTTTATTCAGTAATTTAATCAAAATGAACATTACCACACAATTATGAATCAACAATATCATTTGTAGTCATCCTCCAACTTCACTCTACTGTTCTTCCATTGCATCTATCATTCAACCATGACAAAATATCATTCCTAACAATTTGAACATTTTCATCAGTTTCCCCAAAAAGCAAAGAGTGCATCATCCCATCATACACCTTTATTGTCTTGTCTTCACTCCTTGCTTTCTCATACAACTCCACACTCACTTCAGGGTCAGTAACAACATCAGCACTTCCATGCAACACAATGAAAGGAACACTCACATCACACAGTTTTTTGTTCAATAAATCAGTGACCCTAAGAAGCTCTACCACAGTCCCTAACCTTGGTTTCCCTCTATACCTCATTGGGTTCATGTCAGCAATAACCTTCTTGTGATCAACCTTCACAGACTTATACATAAGATCTGGGGTAGGAACAATAGCCCAAGTAGGGAAAAACTTCGCAAGAAAAGTCAGAATTTGAGGAATTGGCCATCTGGGTCTGACCTTATCAGAAATTTTGCACATGGGTGCAACCAAGATCGCACCTTTAAACCCTTGAGGTTCAGCAAAATGGATCAAAAGTGAAATAGCAGCACCCATTGACTCACCATATAGAAAACAAGGCAAACCCATGAAAGTGGTGTTGCTTTGTTTTATGTGTGTGAAAAAGGAGAGGCAATCATGTACAACAAGGTCCACATTAGGAACAAAAGCTTTAAGCCCTTGTGAATGACCATGTCCTTGAAGATCAAGGGCAAAACAGGCAAAACCCATTTGAGCAAAGAAGATTGAGGTTGATTGGAATGTCCAAGAGATGTCGTTGCCGTAACCGTGGACCATGAAGATGATGCCACGTGGCGGTGTTGTTTGGGGAAGCCATGATCTGGTGAAGAGGGTTAAGCCTCTGGGTGTGGTGAAGTGTGATTTAGAGGAAATGATACCTTGTTGGGTGTAATAGTCTTGTTCTGGGGTATAGCCCCAGAAGTATGGGTAGGATTGGAGGAGTTTTTGGTTTTCTGATTCCATTTGGGTATTATCAGAATTCTGAAATTTTGGGTTTTGTGGTTGGGGATGAAGCTATTTGGATGTTGGGATTCTGAGTTGACTCGGTTTGGATTCTGGTGTTACTCACTGACTCACTTTACCTGTCATGCTATGCTAATCATTCTGTAATATGAATACTATCCTCTCATTTTTTTTCTTCTTTTTTTTTTTAAGTGAGAAATTAATTTATTTTAAGATTTGTAGTGGATCTTTAACTACTAGACCATCTTTTTGTTGGTGTGTTGCTATTGTGCTAAAATTTTATTATAAGTTAAGCAGTATTGATGTTTTAAAATATTTATTGAAATAGTTAAAAATGAGAAAAAATAGGTAGTTCCACTGCGTGGGATAATATGATTCTTGTAAATAAAAGTCACCAAATTGTCCCTAGCTTTTTTTTCCTTCTAATTTCAACTTCATCTATGAACCAAATAAACGAAATTTTAGGATCAAATTAACCAAATTATATATATTTTTATAGACTATGAGATAATTTCTTTTATTTAAAGGGCCAAATTGTTCCTTGAAGATAAGTTGCCAGACTATTTGACTTGTATTTTTATATGTAGCTTATTTCAGAACAACTTAGGATTTGGGTTTAGTTTTTACTTTGAGAAAGAAAGTTTTCTAAGTTAAAATTTTAGTGTCCCTTACATAATCTTTAATTGCTTCAATTATTTGTCAATGCTCCTCAAATATATATTCTCTTGGAGATTACTATTCATTACATATACTTGAATTATTTTCCACGGATTCTTTACCTCCTTTTCACGGTACTACGGAGTCCATGGCTTAGTAACAAGCAAAGCTAGAGTAGTTAAGCTGTAACTTGTAGACAATACTGGTACTCTACCATATGTGTTTCCGCTGCAGGTAAGTAGTAAATACTATTGAATATCAACCTTAAGGTTCAGACTCCTGCCACATTTTGTAATTCTTATGTTTTTCTTTTTATAGTTTATGGTTAGTCAATGATGTTTCACTATGATCAAAATAGGAGAACAAGTGTGTCTCAAAATAAAATACAAATTATGCTTATCAATAGGGCAAACAAGAAGGTAATAAGTTTGAAAATGAGAACAAAGCGTAATAAAAAAACCAGAAAATCAACTACCGTAATTAGGGGTGAGCAGGATTCGTCTTACCAATTCACTCAACTTGACCCGATCATGATGAGGCCAAAATAGGGTCGGGTCTTATTGGAACTAGGACTGGATTCTGGTTTAAAATTTAGATCGATCAATATTTAGGACCGGATAGGGGACATACATGACTCGACCCGAACCCCCATGGTTACTTACTCATCATGTTTGTATATGTCTCTATTCAATTATGTACATAGTAATAATATTTCATTGATCGAAAATATCATCACCTCTCTAATTTTTCAATATAAATAATCATTAACAAAAAAATATATATATATATCATTTCATATGTCAAATTAATAATAAATAATATTGAGAAGATTTTATCTAAAAGAATATGCATTATATTTTATCAGGTCTAGGATCAGGTTTGGGTTCAAAGGCAGACCTGATCGGTGTTAGGGTCAGGTTAACTTCGGATCTAGGATCGAGTTCGAACTAAAAAAAGATTCGATCAACATTTAGGGTTATAAGGAGCAATTCTTACTCGACCTATGCTCACTCCTAACTTTAATTGCTCAATTTCTCATCTAACTATTTAGAATGAAGTATTAGAAGCTCTGAATCTGCTGTCCAAATTTCTCTCATCCAACAATGAACGAAAACACAATGACAAATCTAACACTGTTGATATGAGTTCTAGCAAAATTGATTTCTCTCTCACTTTTCTATTGTGTCTCTTGCCTAAATTGAATCCACACTGTGTCTAATCTGATTCTATTTCATTAGGTTAAGTAATATAAATGAGCTTTAAACAAATGTGTCTTTCTCTAGAAAGAGAGCCCAAAATCCAACACGAATCATGAAGACATATTGATGTAATCTATAATGACAAAGCTATTATTGACACTATTAATCATATTCAATTACATGCTTCATTGAAGGTAGGTACCATTTAACTAATAAATTAGTTAATGATATCTAATAGTGTTAATGGGTCAATCACTTGTTAATGTAATTAATCACGTGAATAATTATTATTAAATCCATGAATGTTTTAATAGAAGTTTCTTCTTTTGTATTTTAGTTGATGATGTGTCTTTTGCAGTGAAGGAAAAGTCTTTTCATCATCTTTTTCCTAAACTCTTTAGCCAATATGCAAGCAAAAAGAAGTGGCTAAAGATCATTTTGAAGAAAGGGAGAATTTCTAGCCAAGTAAAAAGAAGTGGCTACGGTGAAACCAACATTAATGCTCTTTTCCCTTTGGCCACATAATCTTCAAGAGCTTTGGCTATAAATAGGAGTATTTTCATGCCATTGTAAGACACACCAAATACTTAGCTTACTGCATATAACATTAATGTTCTTTTCCCTTTGGCCACATAATCTTCAAGAGCTTTGGCTATAAATAGGAGTATTTTCATGCCATTGTAAGACACACCAAATACTTAGCTTACTGCATATTCTCTCTTCTTGTTCTCTTGTTCTAATTGTGTGAGAAATACTTGAATGCGAGTGAAATTGGGCGTACTTGAGTTTTGGGAAGTGAGTGAAACACTTGTAGTTCTCTTTTATCATAGTGTAATAATCCTTATTGCTCTTCAGTTGTGGACGTAGGCAAATTGTCGAACCACATTAAATTCTCGGTGTCATTTTCTCTATTATATTTTCTCCATGGGTCTTCCGCTCCAACAAACTAGTGTCAGAGCTCGTAGAGCTCTTGCATGCTAAGCCGTATGATCTAAAAGAAAATTCTTAGTATGCTCTGTGTTTGCAACATTGTCTGATCTTACACACCAGAAAAGAATTGTTCTTGTTACTGGAAATGTATAATAGTGTGAAAGTGCATGTCTAGGAAAGTTGTGTCTTAGGAAAGACCTGGTATTTAAGCTGTCTGTTAAGACCCACCTCTCTTTCCTGGGAACTTTCCTGGTGTATGTTCACGGACTACAATATTGTTATGGTATACGGTTATCATGGCGAGTGCTAAATTTGATTTGGAGAAATTTAATGGAGAAAATGATTTCAACCTCTGGCGATTGAAGATGAACGCTCTACTAGTTCATCAAGGCTTGGGCAAAGCCTTGGAAGGTAGAAACAAGTTACTAGAGAGTCTGACCGAGGACGAGAAGGATGAAAACTTAGCAAAAACACATAGTGCAATTTTGTTGTGCTTGGGGAGATGAAGTTCTACGAGAAGTGTTAGATG
>NC_032026.1:10717954-10719337 GCF_001865875.1 Lupinus angustifolius | reverse complement strand
TACAATTGCTTCATTATGGTTGAAGCTGGAAAGCCTGTACATGACGAAGTCACTCACCAACAGGTTGTATTTGAAGAAAAGAATATATACTCTTCAAATGCAAGAAGGAAAGCCCATAAAGGATCATATGGATGAATTTAACAAAATTATTCTTGATCTAAAGAATATTGATGTTAAAATTGAAGATGAAGACCAAACAATTCTTCTACTATGTTCCCTTCCAAGTTCTTACGAGCACTTCATCGACACCATGATGTATTATCGAGAAGATCTGACCTTGGACGAAGTAAAGGCAGTGTTGCACTCGAAAGAACTGAAGAAAAGAGTATCAGATTCGAGATCCGAAGGCTCAGGTGATAGTCTTTTTGCTAGAGGAAGAATAGAGAAGCGAAATCAATTTGGTGAAAGAGGAAAATCTAGGTCCAAGTCTAAAGTAAAACCTAGAAAGTATAAATGTTTTCACTGTCACAAGGAGGGGCGTATAAGAAAGAATTGCCCAGAACGCAAAGGCAAGGAAAAGATTTATAAATATGGAGATGCAGCTGTAGCAAATGGCTATGATAGTGTAGATGCACTAATAGTCTCAGAGCATGACTCAAAAGATGAATGAATACTTGATTCTGGATGCTCATTGTAACACCACGAATTTTACGAGTTTGAATTATAAGATTTTGCTAATATTTTCATTAATTATATATTCGAAAATGAATTTATGGAAAATTTCGGTAAAGAATTAGATGAAACTCTAGTTGAGTTTTATTCTTGAAATTTTATTTCCGATTTTGTGGTAATTTTTGGTAATTTTTGGAGACAGTCGGTTCTGGACCACTGTCGGGGTCAATATCCGCCCGGTACGGCTCAAAACGTGTCCTTTTGAGTTCTGTAACTCGGAGTCGAATTCGGATCACACCGTTAGATTCGTAATTTAATTTTGAGTAAATATAGACCCTGAATATACTCATACCTATTTTCTAAATATTTTTCACTCGGAATGCCGAAATCCGAAATTCTAATCGGATATTAAGATCGGGCGATTTAAAATACCCGATCGAGTATTGGCCGATAATACTCTGGCATGGGTATCACACGTGTTCGCGAGGTGATCATTTCGCATTGGGATGAGAGATTTGACTTCCATAAAGCAAATCTCCCATCACTTTCACCATATCTCATGACCTCATCATTAGTCACCCTAGGAGATTTGGTCATCATTGCCTAGTTGAAATCTGCTCCACACTTCACTCACTCACTCTTGCACTTTCAAAGAAGAGGTAAATCATCTCTCCATTTTTCTCTCATTTTTCTCATTTCTTCTTCCATCTTCAATCCTTGATCTCTCAACATTCAACCAATGGATGTTGATGAGATTTAAGTATGTTGTTC
>NC_032026.1:10712216-10717854 GCF_001865875.1 Lupinus angustifolius | reverse complement strand
CATCCTCATCCTCAACCTCATGCTCATCCTCATCCTCATCCTTGTCCTCGTCCTCATCCTCATCCTCATCCTCATCCTCATCCTCATCCTCATCCTCATCCTCATCCTCAGCCTCATCCTCATCCTAATCCTCAACCTCATCCTCATCCTCACCCTATTCCTCATACTCACCCTCATCCTCATCCTCATCCTCATCCTCATCCTCATCCTCATACACATCCTCATCGTCATCCTCATCCTCATTCTCATCCTAATCCTAACCCCAATCCTAATCCTTATCGTTATCCTAATCCCCATCTCATCCTCGTCTTCATCCTAGCCCTAATCCTCTTCCTCATCCTCGTCCTCAACGTATTCTAATCCAAATCCTAATTCTATTCCTTATCCTAATCCCCATCTCATCCTCATCTTCATCCTCGCCCTAATCCTCTTCCTCATCCTCATCCTCATCCTCATCCTCAACCTATTCTAATCCTAATCCTAATCCTAACCTTAATGCTAATCCTAATCCTAATCCTAATCCTCTGCCTAAATCTTATCCTAAACCTAATCCTTATCCTCATCCTCATCGTCAAACTCATCCTCATCCTCATCCTCATCCTCATCCTCATCCTCATCCTCATCCTCATCCTCATCCTCATCCTCATACTCATCGTTTTGCTCATCCTCATACTCATCGTTTTGCTCATCCTCATCCTCATCCTCATCATAATTCTAATCTTAATACTAATCCTAATCCTAACCCTAATCCTCATCCTCATCCTCATCCTCATCCTCATCCTCATGCTCATCCGCATACTAATCCTAATCCTAATCCTCATCCTCATCCTCATCCTCTTCCCCTTCCTCATCCTCATCCTAATCCTCGTCTTAATCCTTATCTTAATCCTCATCCTCATGCTCATCCTCATCCTAATCCTAGTCCTAACCCGAATCCTAATCGTAATCCTCATCCTGTTCCTCTTCCTCATCTTCATCCTCATCCTCATCCTAGTGCTATTCCTAATCCTAATCCTAATCCTAATCCTCGTCCTCATCCTCGTCTTCATCCTAATCCTAACCCTAATCCTCGTCCTCATCCTCAATTTCATCCTCATCCCCGTCCTCATCCTCGTCCTCATGCTCATTCTCATCTCCTCATGCTCATTCTCATCCTCATGCTCATCCTCATCATAATCGTAATCCTATCCCTAACCCTAATCTTAATCCTAATCCTAATCCTAATCCTAATCATATTCCTAAATCTAATCCTAATCCTAATCCTAATCCTAATCTTCACCCTCATCCTCACCATATATCCTCATCCTCATCCTCATCCTCATGCTCGTGCTCATCCTCATCCTTATCCTCATCCTCATCCTCATCCTCATCAATCCTCATCCTCGTCATCATCCTCGTGCTCATCCTCATCCTAACCCTAATCCTAAACTTAATCATCATCCTAACCCTAATCCTAATCCTAATCCTCATCCTAATACTCATTCTCATCCTCATCCTCGTGCTCATCCTCATCCTCATCCTCCTCCTCCTCCTCATCCTTGTCCACATCCTCATCCTCATCCTAATCCTAACCCAAATCCTAATCCTAATCCTAATCCTCGTCCTAATCCTTTTCCCATCCTTAACCTCATCCTCATCCTCACCCTCATCCTTATCGTCATCCACATCCACATCCTAATCCTCATCCTAAGCCAAATCCAAATCCTAATCCTCATCCTAATCCTCATCCACATCCTCATCCTCATCCTCATCCTCATCTTCATGCTCATCCTAACCCTAATCCTAACCCTAATCCTAATCCTCAACCTCATCCTCATACTCATCACCATCTTCATCTTCGTCCTCATCCTCATCATCATGCTCATCCTCATCCTAATCCTAACCCTAATCCTAATCCTAACCCTAATCCTAATCCTATTCCTAGTCCTAGTCCTATTCCTAATCGTAATCCTAATCCCAATTCTAATCCTAAGCCTATTCCTCATCCTCATCATCATCCTCATCCTCATCCACTTCCTCATCCTCATCCTCATCCTCATCCCCATCCTCATCCTCATCCTCATCCTCATCATCATGCTCAGGCTCATGCTCATGCTCATGATCATCCTCATCCACATGCGCATCCTCATCCTAATCCTAACCCTAACCTTAATCGTAATCCTTACCCTAATACTAATCCTTATCCTAATCCTCATCCTAATCCTATTCCTAATCCTTATCCTAATCCTCATCCTCATCCTCATCCTTATCCTCATCCTCATCCTACTCCTCCTCATCCTCATCCTCATCCTCATCCTACTCCTCCTCATCCTCCTCCTCATCCTCATCCTAATCTGCATCCTCATCCGCATCCTCCTCCTCTCATCATCATCCTGTTCCTCATCCTAAATCTAATCCTAATCGCAATCCTAATCCTAATCCTATGTCTAATCCTTATACTCATCCTCATCCACTTCCTCATCCTCATCCTCATGGTCATCCTCATCCTCATGGTCATCCTCATCCTCATCCTCGTGCTCATCCTAACCCTAAACCTAATACTAATCCTCATCCTCATCCTCATGCTCATCCTCATCCTCATCCGCATCCTCATCCTCATCCTCATCCTCATGCTCATCCTCGTCCTCATCCCCGTCCCCATCCCCATCCTCATTCTCAACCTAATCCTAATCCTAATCCTAATCCTAATCCTAGTTGCTATCTCAATGGCAATCCTTATCCTAGTCCAAATCCTAATCCTAATCCCAATCCTAATCCTACTACTAATCCAATTCCTAAACCTAATCCTAATCCTCATCCTCATCTTCATCCTTATCCTCATCCTTATCTTCATCCTCATCCTCATCCTAACCCTAAACCTAATCCTAATCCTAATCGTAATCCTAATCCTAATCCTAATCCAAATCCTAATCCTCATCCTCATCCTCATCCTCATCCTAATCCTTATCCTAATCCTAATCCTAATCCTAACCCTAATCCAAATCCTAATCCTTATCCTCATCCTCATCGTAATCCTAATCCTAATACTCATCCTCATCCTCATCCTCATGCTCATCCTTACCATAATCCTAATTCTTATCCTAATCCTCATCCTAACACTAAGCCTAATCCTCAACTTCATCCAAATCCTCGTTGTCATCTTCGTCCGCATGCTCGTCCTCATGCTCATTCTCATCCTCATCCTCATGCTCATCCTCATCCTACTCGTAATCCTAACCCTAACACTAATCTTAATCCTAATCCTAATTCTAATCCTAATCATATTCCTAAATCTAATCCTTATCCTAATCCTAATCTTCACCCTCATCCTCATCATATATCCTTCTCCCTCATGCTCATCCTCATCCTCATCCTCATCCTCATCCTCATGCTCATGCTCATCCTAATCCTAATCCTCATCCTCATCCTCATCCTCACCCTCACCGTCATCCTCATCTCCATCCTCATCCTCATCCTCATCCTCATCCTCATCCTCATCCTCATCCTCATCCTCATCCTCAACGTCATCCTCATCCTAATCCTAATCCTAATCCTCATCGTCATCCTCATCCTCATCCTCATCCCCATCCTCATCCTCATCCTAATCCTCATCTTAATCCTTATCCTAATCCTCATCCTCATGTTCATCCTCATCCTAATCCTAGTCCTAACCCTAATCCTAATCCTAATCCACATCTTGTTCCTCTTCCTCAGCTTCATCCTCATCCACATCCTAGTGCTAATCCTAATCCTACTTCTAATCCTAATCCTCGTCCTCATCCTCAACTTCATCCTCATCCTAATCCTCAACTTCATTCTCATCCTCATCCTCATGCTCATCCTCATCCTCATGCTCATCCTCATCCTAATCCTAATCCTATCCCTAACCCTAATCTGAATCCTAATCCTAATCCTAATCCTAATCATTTTCCTATATCTAATCCTAATCCTAATCCTAATCTTCACCCTCATCCTCATCATATATCCTCATCCTCTTCCTCATCCTCTTCCTCATGCTCATCCTCATGCTAATGCTCATCCTCATCCTTATCCTCATCCTCATCCTCATCCTCATCCTCTTCCTAATCCTCATCCTCGTCATCATCCTCGTGCTCAATCTCATCCTCATTCCTAATCTTAATCCTCATCCTAACCCTAATCCTAATCCTAACCCTCATCCTAATACTCATCCTCATCCTCATCCTCATGGTTATCCTCATCCTCCTCCTCATTCTCATCCTCGTCACCATCTTCATCTTCATCCTCATCCTCATCCTCATCATCATGCTCATCCTCATCCTAATCCTAACCCTAATCCAAATCATAACCCTAATCCTAATCCTAATCCTATTCCTATTCCTAGTCCTAGTCCTATTCCTAAATCCTAATCCTAATCCCAATCCTAATCCTAAGCCTATTCCTCATCCTCATCCTCATCCACTTCCTCATCCTCATCCTCCACCCCTTCCTCATCCTCATCCTCATCCTCATGCTCATGCTCATGCTCATCCTCATCCTCATGCTCATCCTCATCCTAATCCTAACCCAAACCCTAATCCTAATCCTTACCCTAATCCTAATCCTTATACTAATCCTCATCCTAATCCTATTCCTAATCCTCATCCTTATCCTCATCCTCATACTGATCCTGATCCTCATCATCATCCTCATCCTCATCCTCATCCTCATCCTCATCCTCACTGTCATCCTCTTTCTCATCCTCATCCTCATCCTCACCCTCACCCTCATTCTCCTCCTCCTCCTCCTCCTCCTCCTGATCCTCATCGTCATCCTCATCCTCATCCTCATCTGCATCCTCATCTGCATCCCCCTCCTCTCATCCTCATCCTCCTCCTCTCATCCTCATCCTCGTCCTCATTCTCATCCTCATGCTCATCATCATACTCATCCTCGTCCTCATCCCCGTCCCCAACCCCATCCTCATTCTCAACCTAATCCTAATCCTAGTCCCTATCTCAATTTCAATCCTAATCCTAGTCCAAATCCTAATCCTAATCCCAATCCTAATCCTACTCCTAATCCTATTCCTTATCCTAATCCTGATCCTCATCCTCATCTTCATCCTCATCCTCATCCTAACCCTAATCCTAATCCTAATCCTAATCATAATCCTAAGCCTAATCCTAATCCTAATCCTAATCCTAATCCTCATCCTCATCCTCATCCTCATCCTCATCCTCATCCTCATCCTCATCCTCATCCTCATCCTCATCGTCACCCTCATCTGCATCCTCATCCTCATCGTCTTCCTCATCCTTCTCCTCATACTCATCCTCATCCTCATCCTCATCCTAATCCTCATCCTAATCCTCATCCTCATCCGCATCCTCATCCCTATCCCCATCCCCATCCCTATCCTCATCTCCATCCCCTTCCTCATCCCCATCCCCATCCCCATCCCCATCCTCAGCCTAATGCTGATCCTGATCCTCATCCTCATCCTCATCCTCATCTTTGTAATCCTAATATTAATCCTAATCCCAATCCTAATCCTAATATTAATCCTAATCCTAATCCTAATCCAATTCCTAATCCTAATCCTAATCCTAATCCTAATATTAATCCTAATCCTAATCCTAATCCAATTCCTAATCCTAATCATAATCCTAATCCAATTCCTAATCCTAATCATAATCCT
>NC_032026.1:10711743-10712116 GCF_001865875.1 Lupinus angustifolius | reverse complement strand
TCCTCCTCATCCTCATCCTCATCCTCATCCTCATCCTCATCCTCATCCTCATCCTCATCCTCATGCCCATCCTTATTCTGATCCTCATCCTCATCCTGATTGACATCCTAATCCTGATCGACATCCTAATCCTAGTCCTAACCCAAATCCTAATCCTCATCCACATCCTCATCCTCATCCTCATTTTTATCCTCATCCTCATCCTCATCCTTGTAATCCTAATATTAATCCTAATCCTAATCCAATTCCTAATCCTAATCGTAATCCTTATCCCCATCCTCGTCCTCATCCTCATCCACATCCTCATCCTCATCCTCATCCTCATCCTCATCCTCATCCTCATCCTCATCCTCATCCTCATCCTCATCCTCAT
>NC_032026.1:10710431-10711643 GCF_001865875.1 Lupinus angustifolius | reverse complement strand
CATCCTCATCCTCATCCTCATCCTATACTCATCCTCATCCTATCCTCCTCCTCATCCTCATCATAATGCAAATTCAGTCCTGATCATAATCCTAATCCTAATCCTAATCCCCATCCTCAACCTAATCCTAATTATCATCCTAATACTCATCCTCATTCTTAGCCTCATCCTCATGCTCATCCTCATCATCATCCTCATCCTCATCCACATCCTCATCCTCATCCTAATCCACATCCACATCTTCATCCTCATTCTCATCCTCATCCTCATATGCATTCTCATCCTAATCTTCATCCTCATCCTAATCCTAATCATCATGATCATACGCATCCTAATTTTCATCGTCATCCTCCTGCTCATCCTCATGCTCATCCTCATCAAAATCCTAATCCTAATCCTAATCCTTATCCTAATCCTAATGCTAATGCTAATCCTAATCCTAATCCTAAACATAATCTTAATCCTCATCCTAATCCTCATCCTGATCCTCATCCAGATCCTAATCCTCAACCGCATCCTCATCCTCATCTTCATCCCTGTCCTCATCCTCAACATTATCCTCATCCTCATCCTCATCCTCATCCTCATCCCCATCCCCATCCACATCCTAATGCAAATCCTAATCCGAATCTGCATCCGCATCGTCATCCTCATCCTCATCCCCGTCCACAACCTCATCCTCGACCTTATCCTGATCCTCATCCCCATCCTCATCCTCATCCTCATCCTAATCGAAATCCTAATCCTAATCCTAAATCTCATGCCCATCCTCATCCTCATCCTCAGCCTCATCCGCATCCGCATTCGCATCCGCATCCTCATCCTCATCCTAATCCTAATCCTCATCCTCATCCTCATCTCATCCTCATCGTCATCCTCATCCTCATCCACATCCTCATCCTCATCCTCATCTACATCCTCATCCTCATCCGCATCCCCATCCTCATCCTCATCCTCATCCTCATCATCATCCTCATCCTCACCCTCATCCTCACCCTCATCCACATCCTCATCCTCATTCTCGTCCTCATCCTTATACTAATCCTAACCCTAATCCTAATCCTAATCCTAATCATATTCCTAATCCTGATCCTAATCCTAAACCTAATCCCAATCCTAATCCTATTCAAAATACTATTCCTCACCCTCATCATCATCCTGATCCTGATCCTGATCCTGATCCTGATCCTCATCCTTATCCTCATCCTCATC
>NC_032026.1:10708195-10710331 GCF_001865875.1 Lupinus angustifolius | reverse complement strand
CCTCATCCTCATCCTCATCCTCATCCTCATCCTCATCCTCATCCTCATCCTCATCCTCATTCTCATCCTCATCCTCATACCCATCCTCATCCTCATCCTCATCAAAATCCTAATCCTAACCCTAATCCAAATCCTAATCCGAATCTGAATCCTAATCCGAATCCTTATCCTCATCCTCATCTTCACACACATCCTCATCCTCATCCTCATCCTATACTCATCCTCATCCTATCCTCCTCCTCATCCTCATCATAATGCAAATTCAGTCCTGATCATAATCCTAATCCTAATCCTAATCCTCATCCTCAACCTAATCCCAATCCTAATCCTATTAAAAATACTATTCCTCAACCTCATCATCATCCTCATCCTGATCCTGATCCTGATCCTGATCCTCATCCTCATCCTCATCCTGATCCTCATCCTCATCCTCATCCTCATCCTCATCCTCATCCTCATCCTCATCCTCATCCTCATTCTCATCCTCATCCTCATACCCATCCTTATCCTCATCCTCATCAAAATCCTAATCCTAACCCTAATCCAAATCCTAATCCGAATCTGAATCCTAATCCGAATCCTTATCCTCATCCTCATCTTCACACACATCCTCATCCTCATCCTCATCCTATACTCATCCTCATCCTATACTCCTCCTCATCCTCATCCTCATCCTCATGATAATGCAAATTCAGTCCTGATCATAATCCTAATCCTAATCCTAATCCCCATCCTCAACCTAATCCTAATTATCATCCTAATACTCATCCTCATTCTTAGCCTCTCATCCTCATGCTCATCCTCATCCTCATCCACATCCTCATCCTCATCCTAATTCTCATCCACATCTTCATCCTCATTCTCATCCTCATCCTCATACGCATCCTTATCCTAATCTGCATCCTCATCCTAATCCTAATCATCATGATCATACTCATCCTAATTTTCATCGTCATCCTCCTGCTCATCCTCATGCTCATCCTCATCAAAATCCTAATCCTAAGCCTAATCCTTATCCTAATCCTAATGCTAATGCTAATCCTAATCCTAATCCTAAACATAATCTTAATCCTCATCCTAATCCTCATCCTGATCCTCATCCAGATCCTAATCCTCAACCGCATCCTCATCCTCATCTTCATCCCTGTCCTCATCCTCAACATTATCCTCATCCTCATCCTCATCCTCATCCTCATCCTCATCCTCATCATCATCCTCATCCTCATCCTAATCGTAATCCCCATCCTCAATCTAATCCTAATTATCATCGTAATACTCATCCTTATTCTTAGCCTCATCCTCATGCTCATCCTCATCATCATCCTCATCCTCATACGCATCATCATCCTCATCCTCATACTCATCCTCATCTTCATCCTCATCCTCATCCTCATCCACACCCTCATCCTTATCCTAATCCTAATCCTCATCCTCATCCTTATCCTAATCCACATCCTAATCCTAATCATAATCAAAATCCTAATCCGAATCCTAATCCTAATCCTAATCCTAATCATTATCCACATACTCATTTAATCCTCATCGTCATCGTGATCATGATCCTAAGCCTTATCGTAATCCTAATTCTAATCCTTATGCTAATCCTAATCTTAATCCTAATCGGAATCCTAATCCTTATCCTAATTCTAATCCTAATCTTAATCCCAATCCTCATCCTAATTCTAGTTGTTATCATAATCGTAATACGAATCCTAATCATAATCCTAATCCTAATCATGATCCTAATCCTAATCCTGATCATAATCCAAATCCTAATCCTAATCCTAATCCTAATTCTAATCCTAATCAAATTCGAAATCCTAATCTTAATCCTGATCCTAATCTTAATCCTGATCCTATTCCTAATCCTATTCCTAATCCTATTCCTAGTCCTCATCCTTATCCTCATCCTCACCCTCATCATCATCCTCATCCTAATCCATATTCTAATCCTAATCCTAATCCTAATCATAAGCCAACTCCTAATCCTAATCCTAATCCTATTCTTATTCCTCATCCTAATCCTCTTCCTCTCCCTCATGCTCATCCTCATCCTATCCTCATCCTCATCCTCATCTCATCCTCATCCTCATCTTAATCCTCATCCTAATCCTCATCCTCATCCTCATCCTCATC
>NC_032026.1:10703451-10708095 GCF_001865875.1 Lupinus angustifolius | reverse complement strand
CTAATCAATTCCTAATGCTAATCCTAATCCTAATTCTAATCTTCATCCTAATCATTATCCTAAGCCTAATCCTAACCCTAATACTAATCCTAATCCTAATCCTAATCCTAATACTAACCATAGGCTTAAGCCTAATCCTAACCCTAATCCTAATCCTAATCCTAATCCTAATCCTAATCCTAATCCTAATCCTAATCCTCATCCTCATCCTCATGCTCATCCTAATCCTAATCCAAACCCTAACCTTAATCGTACTCCAAATCCTAATCCTAATCCTAATCCTATTCATCATCCTCATTCTCATCCTCATTCTCATCCTCATCCTAATCCTGATATTAATCCTAATCCTAATCCTCATGCCCATCCTCATCCTCATCCTCATCCTCATCCTCATCCTCATCCTCATCCTCATCCTCATCCTCATCCTTATCCTCATCCTCATTGCCATCCTCATCCTGATCCTAATCCTCATCGTAATCCAAATCATAATCATAATCCTAATCGTTATGCTAATCCTAATCCTAATCCTAATCAAAATCATAATCCTAATCCCAATCCTCATCTTAATCCTAATCCTAATCCTAATCTTAATCCTAATCCTAATCCTAATCCTAATTCTAAGCCTAATGCTTATCCTAATCCTAATCCTAATCTTTTTTCTAATCCTAATCCTAATCCTAACCCTAAGCCTAAACCTCATCCTGACACTAAGCCTAATCCTAAATCCTAATCCTAATCCTATTCCTAATGCTAATCCTAATTCTAATCCTAATCCCAATCCTAATCCAAATCCTAATCCTAATCCTAATCCTAATACTAATCCTAATCCTAATCCTAATCCTAACCCTAATCCTAATCCTAAACCTAATCCTAATCCTAAACCTAAACCTAAACCTAATCCTAATCCTAACCCTGACCCTAACCCTAATCCTAATCCTAATCCTAATCCTAATCCTAATCCTAATCCTAATCCTAATCCTAATCCTAATCCTAAACCTAACCCTAATCCTAATCCTAATCCTAATCTTGAACCTAATCCTAATCCTAATTGTAATATGAGTTCTCATCTTAATCATTATCCTAATCATATCATCATCATCCTCATCAGCATCCACATCCTCATCCTCATCCTAAATTTCATCCTCATCATTGCCCTCATCCTAATCCTAATCTTAATCCTAACACTAACCCTAACCCTAATCCTAGTCCTAATCCTAATCATAATCCTATTCCTAAGCCGAATCCTTAACCTATACCTCATCCTCGTCCTCGTCCCCGTCCTCATTGCCAAATCCTAAGCCTATTCCTAATCCTAATCTTAATCCTAACCGTAATCGTAATCCTAATACTAATCCTAATCCTAGTTATGATTGTAATCTGAGTTGTAATCTTAATCATAATCATAATCATAATCCTAACCCTAATCCTAATTCTAATCATAAACCTACTCCTAATCCTTATGTTAATCCAAATCCTAATATTAATCCTAATCCTAATCCTAGTCCTAATCCTCATTCTAAGCCTAATCATATTCCTAATCCTAATCCTAATCTTTTTTCTGATCCTAATCCTAATCTTAACCCTAAGCCTAAACCTAATCCTGAGACTAAGTCGAATCCTAAATCCTAATCCTAATCCTAATCCTAATCCTAATCCTAATCCTAATCCTAATCCTAATCCTAATCCTAAACCTAACCCTAATCCTAATCCTAATCTTCAACCTAATCCTAATCCTAATTGTAATATGAGTTCTCATCTTAATCATTATCCTAATCATATCATCATCATCCTCATCAGCATCCACATCCTCATCCTCAATCTCATCCTCAATTTCATCCTCATCATTGCCCTCATCCTAAACCTAATCTTAATCCTAACACTAACACTAACCCTAATCCTTGTCCTAATCCTAATCCTAATCCTATTCCTAATCCTCATCCGCATCCTCATCATCATCCTCGTCATCATCCTCCTCGTCATCCTCATCCTCATCCTAATCCTCATCCAAATCCTCATCGTAATCCTAATCCTAATCCTAATCCTAATACAAATCGTAATCCCAATCCAAATAATAAGCCTAAGCCTAATCCTAACCGTAATACTAATCCTAATCCTAATAAGCATAAGCCTAATCATAATCTGAATCCTAATTGTAATCCTAATCGTAATCCTAATCCTAAGCCTAATCCTAATGCTAAGCCTAAGCCTAAGCCTAATCTTAATCCTAATCTTAATCCTAATCCTAATTGTAATATGAGTTCTAATCTTAATCATAATCCTAATCATAATCCTAACCCTAATCCTAATCCTAATCGTAATCCTAATCCTAATCCTTATCCTAATTCTAATACTAATCCTAATCTTAATCCTAATCCTAATCTTAATCCTAATCCTAATCCTAATCCTAATCCTAATCCTAATCCTAATCCTAATCCTAATCCTAATCCTAATCCTAATCCTTATCCTAATCCTAATCTTAATCCTAATGGTAATCCTAATCCTAATCCAAATCAGCATCCTAATCCTAATTCTAATCCTAATCCCAACCCTAATCCTAATCCTAATATTCAGCCTAATCCTAATCCTTATGCTAATCCTAATCCTAATGCTAATCCTAATCCTAAGCTTTATCCTAAGCCTAATCCTAAACCTAATCCTAACCCTAATTTTAATCACAGCCATAATTTTAATCGTAATCCTAACCATAATCCCAATCGTAATCCTAATCATAATCCTAACAGTAATCCTAATCGTATTCCTAACCATACTCCTAATAATAATCCTAACCCTTACCCTAATCCTAATCCTAATCCTCATCCTAATTGTAATCAGAGTCGTAATCTTATTCGTAATCCTAATCCTAATCCTAATCCTAAACCTAATCCTAATCCTAATCCTAATCCTAAACCTAAACCTAATCCTAATCCTAATCCTAATCCTAATCCTAGTCTTTATCCTGATTCTATTCCTAATCCTAATGCTATTCCTCATCCTCATCCTCATCCTCATCCTCCTCCTCATCCTAATCCTAAGCCAAATCCTAAGCCTATTCCTAATCCTAATCTTAATCCAAACCGTAATCGTAATCCTAATACTAATCCTAATCCTAGTTATAATTGTAATCAGAGTTGTAATCTTAATCATAATCATAATCATAATCCTAACCCTAATCCTAATTCTAATCGTAAACCTACTCCTAATCGTTATGTTAATCCTAATCATAATCCTAACCTTAATCCTAATCCTAATCCTAATCGCAATCATAATCCTAATCCTAATCCAAATTATAATCATTATGCTAATCCTAATCCTAATCCTAATTGTAATTAGAGTCGTAATCTTAATTGTAATACTAATCCTAATCCTAATCCTGATCGTACGCCTAATCCTAATGCGAATCCTAATCCTAATCTTAATCTTAATCCTAGTCCTATTCCTAAGCCTAATCCTAATCCTAATCTTAATCTTTATCCTAATCTTAATACTAATCCTAATCCCAATCCTAATCCTAATCCTAATCTTTATGTTAATCCTAATTTTAATGCTAATCCTAAGCCTAAGCCTAATCCTAAGCATAACCCTAAGCCTAATCCTAATCCTAAATCTAATCCTAATCCTAATCCTAATCATAATCCTAATCCTAATTCTAATTGTAATCTAGGTTGTAATCGTAGTCCTAATCCTAATCATAACCCTAATTCTATTCCTAATACTATTCATTATCCTAATCCTAATCCTATTCCTGATCGTAATCCTATTCCTCATTCTCATCCTTATCCTCATTCTAATCCTAATCCTAATCCTAAGTTGTGTCCTCATCCTAATCCTTATCATCATCCTTATCCTAATCCTAATCTTAATCATAATTCTAATCCTAATCCTATTCAAGATCGTAATCTGATTCCTCATCCTAATCCTTATCATTATCCTAATCCTAATCCTAATCATCATCCTCATCCTCATCCTCATCCTCATCCTCGTCCTCATCCTCATCCTCATTCTAACCAGAATTCTAATCCTAATCCTAATCTTAATCCTAATCCTAATTCTATTCCTAATCCTAATCCTAATCCTAATTGTAATCATAATGATAATCATAATCATAATCCTAATCCAAATACTAATGCTAATCGTAATCCTAACGCTAATCTTAATCGTAATCCTAATCCTAATCCTAATCCTAATACTAATCCTAATCCTAATCCTAATCCTAATCCTAATCCTAATCATAATCCTCATCCTAATCCTAATCATCACCCTCATCCTCGTCCGAATCCTAATCCTAATCCTAATCATCATCCTCATCCTCATCCTAATCCTCATCCTCACTCTGTTCCTCATCATCATCCTAATCCTAATCCTAACCCTAACATGAATCCTAATCCGAAACCTAACCGTAATCCAAATATTAATCCTAATCTTAATCCTAATCCTAATCCTTATCCTAATCCTCAGCCTAATCCTCATCCTAATCCTAATCATCATCCTCATCCTCGTCCTAATCCTAATCCTAATTCATATCATCATCCTCATCCTCATCCTCATCCTCATCCTCATTCTAACCGTAATCCTAATCCTAATCCTAATCCTAATCCTAATCCTAATCCTAATCCTAATCCTAATCCTAATCCTAATCCTAATCCT
>NC_032026.1:10703018-10703351 GCF_001865875.1 Lupinus angustifolius | reverse complement strand
ATCCTCATCCACATCCTCATCCTCATCCATATCGTCATCCTCATCCTCATCCTGAATCTGACCCTAATCCTAATTATAATACTAATTGTAATCCTAATCATAATCCTAATCCTCATCCTCTTCCTAATCCTATTCCTAATCTTAATCCTAATCCTATTCGCCATTCTAATTGTAATCCTCATCATAATCCTCATCCTCATCCTCATCCTCATCCTAACCCTAACCCGATTCCGAATCCTAAACCTAACCCTAATCTTAATACTAATCCTAATTCTAATCATAATCCTAATCCTAATCATAATCCTCATCCTAATCCTAATCATCACCCTCATC
>NC_032026.1:10702394-10702918 GCF_001865875.1 Lupinus angustifolius | reverse complement strand
TCCTCATCCTCATTCTAACTGTAATCCTAATCCTAATCCTAATCTTAATCCTAATCCTAATCCTAATCCTAAACCCTAACCTTAATCCTAATCCTAATCCTAGACCTAATTCTAATCCTAATACTAATCCTAATCCTAATACTAATCCTAATCGTCATCCTCATCCTAATCCTAACCCTAATTCTATTCCTAATACTAATCATAATCCTAATCCTATTCCTAATTGTAATCCTATTCCTCATCCTTATCCTCATCGTCATCCTCATCCTTATCCTCATCCTCATGTACATCCTCATCCTTCTCCTCATCCTCATCGACATCCTCATCCTCATCCTCGTCCTGAACCAGACCCTAATCCTAATTATAATCCTAATTGTAATCCTAATCATAATCCTAATCCTCATCCTCTTCCTAATCCTATTCCTAATCTTAATCCTAATCCTATTCGTCATTCTAATTGTAATCCTCATCATAATCCTCATCCTCATTCTCATCCTCATCCTAACCCTAACCCGAATCTTATC
>NC_032026.1:10701900-10702294 GCF_001865875.1 Lupinus angustifolius | reverse complement strand
AATCATCATCCTCATCCTCATCTTAATCCTCATCCTCACTCTCTTCCTCATCATCATCCTAATCCTAATCCTAACCCTATCATCAATCCAAACACTAATCCTAATCCTAATCCTAAGCCTAAGACTCATCCTCATCCTATTCATCATCCTCATCCTCGTCCTAATCCTAATCCGAATCATCATCCTCATCCTCATATCATCCTCATCATCATCCTCATCCTCGTCCTCGTCCTCATTCTCATTCTAACCGTAATCCTAATCCTAATCCTAATCCTAATCTTAATCCTAATCCTAATCCTAATCCTAAACCCTAACCTTAATCCTAATCCTAATCCTAGACCTAATTCTAATCCTAATACTAATCCTAATCCTAATACTAATCCTAATCCTCGTC
>NC_032026.1:10701397-10701800 GCF_001865875.1 Lupinus angustifolius | reverse complement strand
ATCCTCATCCTCATCCTAATCCTAACCCTAATTCTATTCCTAATACTAATCATAATCCTAATCCTATTCCTAATTGTAATCCTATTCCTCATCCTCATCCTTATCCTCATCGTCATCCTCATCCTTATCCTCATCCTCATGCACATCCTCATCCTTTTCCTCATTGTCATATGAATCCTCATCCTCATCGACATCCTCATCCTCATCCTCGTCCTGAACCTGACCCTAATCCTAATTATAATCCTAATTGTAGTCCTAATCCTAATCCTCATCCTCTTCCTAATCCTATTCCTAATCTTAATCCTAATCCTATTCGTCCTTCTAATTGTAATCCTAATCATAATCCTCATCCTCATCCTCATCCTCATCCTCATCCTCACCCTCATCCTCATCCTCATCCTCA
>NC_032026.1:10700543-10701297 GCF_001865875.1 Lupinus angustifolius | reverse complement strand
ATCCTAATCCTAATCCTAATCATAATCCTCATCCTAATCCTAATCATCACCCTCATCCTCGTCCTAATCCTAATCCTAATCCTGATCATCATCCTCATCCTCATCTTAATCCTCATCCCCACTCTCTTCCTCATCATCAACCTAATCCTAATCCTAACCCTAACATGAATCCTAATCCTAATCCTAAACCTAAACCTAATCCAAATACTAATCCTAATCCTAATCCTAATCCTAAGCCTAAGCCTATGTCTCATCCTAATCCTAATCATCATCCTCATCCTCGTCCTAATCCTCATCCTCGTCCTAATCCTAATCCTAATCCTGATCCTAATCATCATCCTCATTCTCATCGTCATCCTCATCCTCGTCCTCATCCTCGTCCTCATCCTCATCCTCATTCTAACCGTAATCCTAATCCTAATTCTAATCCAAATCCAAATCCTAAGCCCTAACCTTAATCCTAATCCTAATCCTAAACCTAATCCTAGCCCTAATACTAATCCTAATCCTAAGCCTAATCCTAATCCTCATCCTAATCTTGATCAAATCCTAATCCTCGTCCTAATGCTAATCATCATCCTCATCCTTGTCCTAATCCAAATCCTAATCCTCATCCTCATCCTAATCCTAACCCTAATTCTATTCCTAATACTAATCATATTGATAATCCTAATCCTATTCCTAATTGTAATCCTTTTCCACATCCTCATCCTTATCCTCATCGTCATCATCATCCTCATGCTCATCCTCATCC
>NC_032026.1:10697609-10700443 GCF_001865875.1 Lupinus angustifolius | reverse complement strand
CATCCTCATCCTCATCCTCATCCTCATCCTCATCCTAATCCTAACCCTAATCCTATTCCTCATCCTATTCCTAATCGTAATCCTATTCCTCATCGTCATCCTTATCCTCATCCTAATCCTTATCATCATCCTCATCCTAATCCTTATCCTCATCCTCACCCTAAACCCTAAACCCTAATCCTAATCATAATCATTCCTAATCCAAATCCTAATCCTAATCCTAACCCTAATTATATTCCTAACACTAATAATAATCCTAATCCTTTTCCTAATCGTAATCCTATTCCTTATCCTCATCCTTATCCTCATCCTCATCTTTATCCTCATGCTCATCATCATCCTCATCCTCATCCCCTTGCTCATCCTCGTCATTATCCTCAACCTCATATGAATATTCATCCTCATCCTCATCCTCATCCACATCCCCATCCTCATCCTCATCGTAATCTGAAACCTAACCTTAATCGTAATACTAATTCTAATTATTATCCTAAGCATAATCCTAATCCTCATCCTCTTCCTAATCCTAATCCTTTTCCTAATTCTGATTCTCATCCTCATCCATATCCTCATCCTCATCCTAATCAATCCTAACCCTAACCCTAATCCTAATACTAATCCTAATCCTAATCCTCATCCTCATCCTCATCCTCATCCTCATCCTCATCCTCATGTAATCTTTTCCTCTTCCTCATCCTCATCCTCATGTAATCTTTTCCTCTTCCTCATCCTCATCCTCATGTAATCTTTTCCTCTTCCTCATCCTCATCCTCATGTAATCTTTTCCTCTTCCTCATCCTCATCCTCATGTAATCTTTTCCTCTTCCTCATCCTCATCCTCATGTAATCTTTTCCTCTTCCTCATCCTCATCCTCATGTAATCTTTTCCTCTTCCTCATCCTCATCCTCATGTAATCTTTTCCTCTTCCTCATCCTCATCCTCATGTAATCTTTTCCTCTTCCTCATCCTCATCCTCATGTAATCTTTTCCTCTTCCTCATCCTCATCCTCATGTAATCTTTTCCTCTTCCTCATCCTCATCCTCATGTAATCTTTTCCTCTTCCTCATCCTCATCCTAATCAATCCTACCCCTAACCCTAATCCTAATACTAATCCTAATCCTAATCGTAATACTCATCCTAATCCTAATCATGATCCTCTTCCTCGTCCTAATCCTAATCCTTATCCTCATCCTAATCCTAACCCTAATTCTATATCTAATACTAATCATAATCCTAATCCTGATCCTAATCCTAATCCTATTCCTAATCGTAATCTTTTCCTCTTCCTCATCCTCATCCTCGTCCTCATCCTCATCCTCGTCCTCATCCTCATCCTCGTCCTCATCCTCATCCTCGTCCTCATCCTCATCCTCGTCCTCATCCTCATCCTCGTCCTCATCCTCATCCTCGTCCTCATCCTCATCCTCGTCCTCATCCTCATCCTCGTCCTCATCCTCATCCTCGTCCTCATCCTCATCCTCGTCCTCATCCTCATCCTCGTCCTCATCCTCATCCTCGTCCTCATCCTCATCCTCGTCCTCATCCTCATCCTCGTCCTCATCCTCATCCTCGTCCTCATCCTCATCCTCGTCCTCATCCTCATCCTCGTCCTCATCCTCATCCTCGTCCTCATCCTCATCCTCGTCCTCATCCTCATCCTCGTCCTCATCCTCATCCTCGTCCTCATCCTCATCCTCGTCCTCATCCTCATCCTCGTCCTCATCCTCATCCTCGTCCTCATCCTCATCCTCGTCCTCATCCTCATCCTCGTCCTCATCCTCATCCTCGTCCTCATCCTCATCCTCGTCCTCATCCTCATCCTCGTCCTCATCCTCATCCTCGTCCTCATCCTCATCCTCGTCCTCATCCTCATCCTCGTCCTCATCCTCATCCTCGTCCTCATCCTCATCCTCGTCCTCATCCTCATCCTCGTCCTCATCCTCATCCTCGTCCTCATCCTCATCCTCGTCCTCATCCTCATCCTCGTCCTCATCCTCATCCTCGTCCTCATCCTCATCCTCGTCCTCATCCTCATCCTCGTCCTCATCCTCATCCTCGTCCTCATCCTCATCCTCGTCCTCATCCTCATCCTCGTCCTCATCCTCATCCTCGTCCTCATCCTCATCCTCGTCCTCATCCTCATCCTCGTCCTCATCCTCATCCTCACTCTCATCCTCATCATCATCCTAACCCTAATTCTATATCTAATACTAATCATAATCCTAATCCTGATCCTAATCCTAATCCTAATCCTAATCCTAATCGTAATCCTAATTCTATACCTAATCCTAATCCTTATCTTTATCAATCTTTATCATAATCCTAATCCTAATCCTAATCCTAATCTTCATCCTCATCCTCATCCTCACTCTAATCCTCATCCTCATCCTCACTCTCATCCTCATCATCATCCTAATCCTAATTCTAAACCTAACCCTAATCCTAATCCTAAACCTAACCCTAATCCTAATCCTAATCCTAATCCTTGTCCTAATCCTAATCATCATTCTCATTCTCGTCCTAATCATAATCCTAATCCTAATCCTCGTCCTCATCCTAATCCTAATCCTAATTCTATTCCTAATACTAATCATAAACCTAATCTTATCCTAATTCTATTCCTAATCATAATCCTTTTCCTAATCCTCATCCTCATCCTCACACACATCCTCGTCCTCATCCTCAACCTAATCCTAAACCTAACCCTAATCCTAATTGTAATCCTAATCATAATCCTAATCCTCAACCTCTTCCTAATCCTCATCCTCATCCTCATCCTCATGCTCATCCTCATCCTCATCCTCATCCCCATCCTCATCCTCATCCTATCC
>NC_032026.1:10694857-10697509 GCF_001865875.1 Lupinus angustifolius | reverse complement strand
CATCCTCATCCTCATCCTCATCCTCATCCTCATCCTCATCCTCATCCTAATCCTCATCATCATCCTCATCCTCATCGACATCTTCATCCTCATCCTCATCTTCATCCTCATCCTCATCCTAATCATCATCCTCATCCTAATCCTAACCCTAATCCTTATCCGAATCCTAATCCTAATCCTAATCCTAAGCATAATACTAATCCTAATCCTAATCCTCATCCTCATCGTCAGTCTCATCCTCATCATCTTCGTACTCCTAATCCTAATCCTAACCCTAATCCTAATTCTAAACCTAAACCTAACCCTAATGCTAATCCTAATCCTAATCCTAATCCTTATCCTAAACTTAATCCTAATCCTAATCCTAAGCCTAATCCTAATCCTAATCTTCGTCATCATCCTCATCCTCATCCTCACTCTCATCATAGTCATCATCTTAATCCTAACCTAACCCTAATCAAAATCCTAATCCTAAACCTAACCCCAATACTAATTCTAATCCTAATCCTAATCATCATTCTCATCCTCGTCCTAATACTAATCCTAATCCTAATCCTCATCCTCATCCTAATCCTAACCTTAATTCTATTCCTAATACTAATCAAAATTCTAATCCTAATGCAAATCCTATTCCTCATCGTTATCCTATTCCTCATCCTTATCCTCATCCTCATCCTCATCCTCATCCTCATCCTTATCCTTATCCTCAACCTAATCCAAACTATAATCCTAATCCTAATTCAATTCCTAATCCTAATCCTAATCCTAATCTTAATCCTCATCCTCATCCTCATCCTCATCCTCACTCTCATCCTCATCATCCTCCTCACTCTCATCGTCATCATCATCGTAATCCTAATGCTAACCCTAACCCTAATCCTAATCCTAATCCTAATCCTAATCTTAACACTTGTCCTAATCCAAATCATCATCCTCATCCTCGTCGTAATCCTCATCCTCATCGTAATCCTAACCCTAATTCTAATCCTAATACTAATCATAATATTAATCCTAATCCTATTCCTAATCGTAATCCTATTCCTCATCCTTATCCTCATCCTCATCCTCTTCCTCATGCTCATCCTCATCCTCATCCTCATCATCATCCCCACCTCATCATCATCCTCATCCTCATCGTCATCCTCATCCTAATGCTCATCATCATGCTCATCCTTATCCTCATACACATCTTCATCTTCATTCTCATCCTTATCCTCATCCTCATCCTCATCCTAATCCTCATCATCATCCTCATCCACATCTTCATCCTCATCCTCATCCTCATCCTCATCCTTATCCTCATCTTCATCTTCATCCTCATCCTAATCCTCATCCTCATCCGAATCCAAACACTAATCCTAATCCGAATCCTAATCCTATTCCTATTCTTAATCCTAATCTTTATCGTAATCCTAATCCTAATCGTAATCCTGAGCCTAATACTAATCCTAATTCTAATCCTCATCCTCATCGTCACTCTCATCCTCATCATCATCCTAATTCTAATGCTAACCCTAACCCTAATCCTAATCCTAATCCTAAAACTAACCCTAATCCTAATCCTCATGCTCAGGCTCATCCTCATTATCATTATCATCCTCATCCTTATCCTCATCCACATCCTCATCCTCATTCTCATCCTCATCCTCATCCTCATCCTCATCCTCATCCTAATCTTCATCCTCATCCTAATCCTATCACCTAATCCTAATCTGAATCCTAATCCTAATCCTATTCTTAATCCTAATCTTTATCGTAATCCTAATCCTAATCCTAATCCCTCATCCTCATCCTAATCCTAATCCTAATCCTAACCCTAATCCTAATCCTAACCCTAATACTAATGCTAATCTTAATCCTAATCCTTATCCTAAGCTTAATCCTAATCCTAATCCTGATCCTCATCCTCATCTTCATCCTCATCCTCACTCTCATCCTCATCATCATCCTAATTCTAATGCTAACCCTAACCCTAATCCTAATCCGAATCCTAAAACTAACCCTAATCCTAATCCTAATACTAATCCTCATCCTAATCCTAATCATCGTTCTCATCCTCGTCCTAATCCTAACCCTAATCCTTATCCTAACCTTGACCCTAACCCTAATCCTAATCCTAATCCTAATCCTAATCCTCATCCTCATCCTCGTCCTCATCCTCATCCTCGTCCTCATCCTCATCCTCGTCCTCATCCTCATCCTCGTCCTCATCCTCATCCTCGTCCTCATCCTCATCCTCGTCCTCATCCTCATCCTCGTCCTCATCCTCATCCTCGTCCTCATCCTCATCCTCGTCCTCATCCTCATCCTCGTCCTCATCCTCATCCTCGTCCTCATCCTCATCCTCGTCCTCATCCTCATCCTCGTCCTCATCCTCATCCTCGTCCTCATCCTCATCCTCGTCCTCATCCTCATCCTCGTCCTCATCCTCATCCTCGTCCTCATCCTCATCCTCGTCCTCATCCTCATCCTCGTCCTCATCCTCATCCTCGTCCTCATCCTCATCCTCGTCCTCATCCTCATCCTCGTCCTCATCCTCATCCTCGTCCTCATCCTCATCCTCGTCCTCATCCTCATCCTCGTCCTCATCCTCATCCTCGTCCTCATCCTCATCCTCGTCCTCATCCTCATCCTCGTCCTCATCCTCATCCT
>NC_032026.1:10690113-10692257 GCF_001865875.1 Lupinus angustifolius | reverse complement strand
TCCTTATTCTCATCCTCATCCTCATCCTAATCCTAACCATAATCCTAATCCTAATCCTAATCCTAATCCTAATCCTCATCCTCATCCTCATCCTCATCCTCATCCGAATCCGAATCCGAATCCGAATCCTCTTCCTCACTCTCATCCTCATCCTCATCCTCATTGTCAGCCTCATCCTCATCCTTATACTCATCCTTATCCTCATCCTAATCCTAATTCTAATCCTAATCCTCATCCTCATCCTCATCCTCATCCTCATCCTAATCCTTATTCTCATCCTCATCGTCATCCTCCTCCTCATCCTCATTCCTTATTCTCATGCTCATTCTAAACCTAAACCTAATTCTAATGCTAATCCTGAACCTAACCCTAATCCTAATGCTAACCCTATCCCTAACCCAAACCCTATTCCTCAACCTAATAGTTATCCTAATCCTAATCTAAACCTAAACCTAATCCTAATCCTAAACCTAGCCCTAATCCTAATGCTAACCCTATCCCTAACCCAAACCCTATTCCTCAACCTAATAGTTATCCTAATCCTAATCTAAACCTAAACCTAATCCTAATCCTAAACCTAGCCCTAATCCTAATGCTAACCCTATCCCTAACCCAAACCCTATTCCTCAACCTAATAGTTATCCTAATCCTAATCCTAATTCTATTCGCAATCCTAATCCTAATCCTAATCCTCATCTTCTTCCTCACTCTCATCCTCATCATTATCATAATCCTAATCCTAACCCTAATCTTGACCATAATCCAAATCCTAATCATAATCCTAATCCTAATCCGATTCCTAATCCTAATCCTAATCCTAATCGTCATTCTGATGCTCATCCTCATCCTCATCCATATTTTCATCCTCATGCACATCCACAACCTAATCCTCATCCTCATCCTCATCCTCATCCTCATCCTCATCCACATCCTCATCCTCATCCTCATCCTCATCCGCATCCTCATCCTCATGCTCATCGTCATCCTCATCCTTATCCTCATCCCAATCCTCATCCTCAGCCTCATCCTCATCCTCATCCTCATCCACATCCTCATCCTCATCCTCATCCTCATCCACATCCTAATCCTTATTCTCATCCTCATCCTCCTCCTAATCATAAACCTAACCCTAATCCTAATTCTTATCCTAATCCTAATCCTAATCCTCATCCTCTTCCTAATCCTTATCCTAATCCTAATCTTTTTCCTCATGGATTCTAATCCTCATCCACATCCTTATCCTCATTCACATCCTCATCCTCATCACAATCCTAATCCTAACCCTAACCCTAACCTAAACCTAACCCTAACCCTAATCCTGATCTTTTTCCTCGTTCTGATTCTAATCCTTATCCACGTCCTTATCCTCATTCACATCCTAATCCTGATGCTAACCCTAACCCTAACCCTAACGTAACCCTAACCCTAACCCTGGCGTAGCCCTAACCCTAACCCTAATCCTGATCTTTTTCCTCGCTCTGATTCTAATCCTTATCCACGTCCTTATCCTCATTCACATCCTAATCCTGATGCTAACCCTAACCCTAACGTAACCCTAACCCTAACCCTGGCGTAGCCCTAACCCTAACCCTAATCCTGATCTTTTTCCTCGCTCTGATTCTAATCCTTATCCACGTCCTTATCCTCATTCACATCCTAATCCTGATGCTAACCCTAACCCTAACGTAACCCTAACCCTAACCCTGGCGTAGCCCTAACCCTAACCCTAATCCTGATCTTTTTCCTCGCTCTGATTCTAATCCTTATCCACGTCCTTATCCTCATTCACATCCTAATCCTGATGCTAACCCTAACCCTAACGTAACCCTAACCCTAACCCTGGCGTAGCCCTAACCCTAACCCTAATCCTCATCATAATCCTAATCCTCATCCTCTTCCAAATCATATTCCTATTCCTAATCCTAATCCTAATCCTCATCCTTTTCCTCATTCTTATTCTCATCCCCATCCACATCGTTATCCTCATCCACTTCTGTATCCTCATCATAATCCTAATCCTAAACCTAACCCTAATCCTAATCCTAAACCTATCCCTAACACTAACCCTATTCCTCAACCTAATCCTTATAGTAATCCTAATCCTAAATCTATTCGCAATCCTAATCCTAATCCTAATCCTCATC
>NC_032026.1:10686577-10690013 GCF_001865875.1 Lupinus angustifolius | reverse complement strand
CCTAATCCTAATCTTAATCCTAATCATAATCCTAATTCTAATCCTATTCCTAATCCTAATCCTAATCGTCATTCTGATCCTCATCCTCATCCTCGTCCATATTTTCATCATCATCCTCATCCACTTCCTCATCCTCATCCTCATCCTCATCCACATCCTCATCCTCATCCTCATCCTCATCCTCATCCTCATCCTCATCCTCATCCTCATCCTAACCCTAATCCTAATCCGAATTCTAATTCTATTCCTAATCCTAATTCTATTCCTTATCCTAATCCTTATCCATATCCTAACCCTCATCGTCATCCTCATCCTCATCCTTATACTCATCCTCATCCTAATCCTAATCCACATCGAAATCCTGATCGTAATCCTCATCCTCATCCTAATCATCGTCCTCATCCTCATCATCGTCCTCCTCCTCATCTTCATACTCATCCTCATCCTAATCCTAACCCTCATCCCCATCATCATCCTTATATTCATCCTCATACTCATCCTCATCCTAATCCTCATCCTAATCATAATCCTAATCCTCATCCTCATCCTCATCCTCTTCCTCATCCTCATCCTAATCTTGATCCTCATCCTCATCCTCATCCTTATCCTCAACCTCATCCTCATCATTATCCTCATCCTCATCCTCATCCTCATCCTCATCCTTATCCACATCCTTATCCTCATACACTACTTTATCCTAATCCTAATCCTAAACCTAACCCTAATCTTAATCCTAACCCTAACCCTATTCCTCATCCACTTCCTTATCCTCATCCTAATCCTAATCCTAAACCTAACCCTAATCCTAATCCTAACCCTAACCCTAACCCTAACACTAATCCTTATCCTAATCCTAATTCTATTCCCAATCCTAATCCTAATCTTAATCCTCATCCTCTTCCTCACTCTTATCCTCATCCTCCTACTAATCCTCATCCTAACCCTAATCCTCATCTTAATCCTATCCTAATTGTATTTCTATTCCTAATCCTAATCCTAATCCTCATCCTCATCCTTATCCTCATCCTCATCATCATCCTCATCCTCATCCTCATCCAAATCCTAATGCCAACCCTAATCCTAATCCGAAGCCTATTCCTAATCCTAATCCTATTCCTATTGCTAGTCCTAATCCTCATCCTCATCCTCATCCTCCTACTCTTCCTCCTCCTCATCCTCATCCTTAGCCAAACCCTAATCCAAATCTGAATTCTAATACTATTCTTAATCCTAATCCTAATTCTATTCCTAATCCTAATCCTTATCCTAATCCTGACCCTAATCCTCATCCTCGTCCTCATCCTCATCCTCATCCTCATCCTAATCCTAATCCTCATCCAAATCCTAATCCTAATCCACATCCTTGTCCTCATCCTCAGCCTCCTCCTCATCCTCATCCCCATCCTCATCCTCATCCTCATCCTCATGTTCATCTGCATCCTCATCCTCATGCTCATCCTCATCCTCATCCCCATCCTCATCCTCAACATCATCCTCATCGTCATCCACATACTCATCCTCATCCTTATCCTAATCCTTATTCTCATCCTCATCCTCCTTGTAATCCTAAACCTAACCCTAATCCTAATTCTTATCCTAATCATAATCCTAATCCTAATCCTCTTCCTAATCCTAATCCTTATCCTAATCCTAATCTTTTTCCTCATTCTAATTCTAATCCTAATCCACATCCTTATCCTCATTCAAATCCTCATCCTCATCGTAATCCTGATCCTAACCCTAACCCTAACCTAACCCTAACCCTAACCCTGGTCTTTTTCCTCATTCTGATTCTAGTCCTCATCCACATCCTTATCCTCGTTCACATCCTCATCCTCATCGTAATCCTGATCATAACCCTAACCCTAACCCTAATCCTCATCCTAATCCTCTTCCTAATCCTAATCCTAATCCTAATCGTTTTCCTCATTCTGATTCTAATCCTCATCCACATCCTTATCTTCATTCATATCCTCATCCTCATCGTAATCCTAATCCTAACCCTGACCTAAACCTAACCCTAACCCTAATCCTAATCTTTTTCCTCATTCTGATTCTAATCTTTATCCACGTCCTTATCCTTAGTCACATCCTCATCCTCATCGTAATCCTTGTCCTAACCCTAACCCTAATTCTCATCATAATCCTAATCCTAATGCTAATCCTAATCCTAATCCTAATCCTAATTGTATTCCTAATCCTAGTCCTAATCCTAATCCTCATCCTCATCCTTATCCTCTTCCTCACTCTCATTCTAATCATCATCCTAATCCTAATCCTAATCCTAATCCTAACCCTAATCCTTATCTTAATCCTAATCCTAACCCTAACTGTAATCCTAATCCTAATCATCATCCTCATCCTCATTCTAATCCTTATTCTCATCCTCATCCTCATCCTAATCGTAATCATAATCCTAATCCAAATCCTAATCGTAATCATAATCCTAATCGTATTCCTAATCCTATTCCTAATCCTAATCCTAATCCTATTCGTCATTCTGATTCTCATCCACATCCTCATCCACATCCTAATCCTAATCCTCATCCTCATCCTCATCCTCTTCCTATTCCTCTTCCTCACTCTCATCCTCATCACCATCCTAATCCTAACCCTAATCCCAATCCTAACCCTAACCGTAATCCTCATCCTAATCCTAATCATCATCCTCACCCTCATCCTCATCCTAATTCTAATCCTAATCCAAGTCCTCATCCTCATCCTCATCCTCATCCTCATCCTCATCCTCATCCTCATCCTCATCCTAATCGTAATCCTTATTCTCGTCCTCATCCTCATCCTCATCCTCATGCTTATTCTCATCCTCATCCTCATTCTAAACCTAAAGCTAATTCTAATCCTAATCTTGAACCAAACCCTAATCCTAATTCTAATCCTAATTCTTATCCTAATCATAATCCTAATCCTCATCCTCTTCCTAATCCTATTCCTAATCCTAATCCAAATCCTTTTCCTCATTCTTATTCTCATCCTCATCCTCATCCACATCCTTATCCTCATCCACTTCGTTATCCTCATCCTAATCCTAAACCTAAACCTAAACCTAATCCTAATCCTAACCCTATCCCTATCCCTAACCCTATGCCTAATCCTCAATCTAATCGTTATCCTAATCCTAATTCTATTCGCAATCCTAATCCTAATCCTCATCCTCTTCCTCACTCGCATTCTCATCATTATCCTAATCCTAATCCTAACCGTAATCTTGACCATAATACTAATCCTTATCCTAATCCGATCCTAATCCTAATCCTAATCGTCATTCTGATGCTCATCCTCATCCTCATCCATATTCTCATCCTCATCCTCATTCACATCCTCATGCTCATCCTCATCCTCATTTATATCCACATCCTCATCCTCATCCACATCCTCATCCTCATCCTCATCATCATCCTCATCCTCATCCGCATCC
>NC_032026.1:10683824-10686477 GCF_001865875.1 Lupinus angustifolius | reverse complement strand
CTTCCTAATCCTAATCCTAATCCTAATCCTAATCCTAATTCTAATCCTAATACAAATACTAATCCTATTCCTCATCCTAATCCTCATCCTCATCCTCATCCTCATCCACATCCTCATCCTCATCCTCATCCTCATCCTCATCCTCATCCTAATCCTTATTCGCATCCTCATCCTCATCCTCCTCCTAATCCTAAACCTAACCCTAATCCTAATTCTTATCCTAATCATAATCCTAATCCTCATCCTCTTCCTAATCCTTATCCTAATCCTAATCTTTTTCCTCATTTTGATTCTAATCCTCATCCACATCCTTATCCTCATTCACATCCTCATCGTCATCGTAATCCTAATCCTAACCCTAACCCTAACCCTAACCTAAACCTAACCCTAACCTCAATCCTAATCTTTTTCCTCATTCTGATTCTAATCCTTATCCACTTCCTTATCCTCATTCACATCCTCATCCTCATCGTAATCATGATCCTAACCCTAACCCTACCCCTACCCCTAACGTAACCCTAACCCTAACCCTAATCCTCATCATGATCCTAATCCTAATCCTAATCCTAACCCTAATCCTAATCATAATCATAATCCTAACCCTAACTGTAATCCTAATCCTAATCATCATCCTCATCCTCATTCTAATCCTTATTCTCATCCTCATCCTCATCCTAATCCTAACCATAATCCTAATCCTAATCCTAATCGTAATCATAATCCTAATACTAATCCTAATCCTAATCCTAATCCGAATCCTATTCATCATTTTGATGCTCATCCTCATCCTCATCCTCATCGTAATCCAAATCCTCATCCTAATCCTCATCCTCACTCTCATCCTCATCATCATCCTAATCCTAACCCTAATCCTAATCCTAATCCTAACCCTTGCCCTAATCCTCTTCCTAATCCTAATCATCATCCTCACCCTCATCCTCATCCTAATTTTAATCCTAATGCAAGTTCTCATCCTCATCCTCATCCTCATCTTCAGCCTCATCCTCATCCTTATACTCATCCTCATCCTCATCCTAATCCTAATCCTAATTCTAATCCTAATCCTCATCCACATCCTCATCCTCATCCTCATCCTCATCCTTATTCTCATCCTCATCCTTATCCTCATCCTTATCCTCATTATCTCATCCTAATCCTCATTCTAAACCTAAACCTAATTCTAATCCTAATCCTAAACCTAACCGTAATCCTAATTCGAATCCTAATTCTTATCCTAATCATAATCCTAATCCTCATCTTATTCCTAATCCTATTCCTATTCCTAATACTAATCCTAATCCTAATCCTTTTCCTCATTCTTATTCTCATCCTCATCCTCATCCACATCCTTATCCTCATCCACTTCTTTATCCTCATCCTAATCCTAATCCTAAACCTAACCCTAATCCTAATCCTAAACCTATCCCTAACTGTAACCCTATTCCTCAACCTAATCCTAATCCTAATCCTAATCCTCATCCTCTTTCTCACTCTCATCCTCGTCAACGTCCTAATCCTAATCCTAACCCTAATCTTGAACATAATCCTAATCCTAATACTAATCCTAATCATAATCATATTCCTAATCCTTATTCTAATCCTATTCCTAATCTTAATCCTAATCGTCATTCTGATGCTCATCCTCAACCTCATCCATAATTTCATCCTCATCCTCATCCACAACCTCCTCCTCATCCTCATCCTCATCCTCATCCTCATCCTCATCCTCATCCACATCCTCATCCTCATCCTCATCCTCATCCTCATCCTCATCCTCATCCTCATCCTCATCCTCATAAAATCCTCATCCTAATCCTATCCTAATTCTAATCCTAATACTAATCCTAATCATAATCCTCATCCTCATCCCCATCCTAACCCTAATCCTAATCCGAATTCTAATCCTATAACTATTCCTAATCCTAATTCTATTCCTAATCCTAATCCTTATCTTAATCCTTCTCCTCCTCCTCATCTTCATCCTCATCCTAATCCTCTTCCGCACTCTCATCCTCATCACCATCCTAATCCTAACCCTAATCCTAATCCTAATCGTAACCCTAACCGTAATCCTCATCCTAATCCTAATCATCATCCTCACCCTCATCCTCATCCTAATTCTAATCCTAATGCGAGTCCTCATCCTCACCCTAATCCTCATCCTCATCCTCATCCTAATCGTAATCCTTATTCTCATCCTCATCCTCATCGCCATCCTCATCCTCATCCTTATTCTCATCCTCATCCTCATTCTAAACCTAAAGCTAATTCTAATCCTAATCCTGAACCTAACCCTAATCCTAATCCTAATCCTATCCCTATCACTAATCTAACCCTATTCCTCAACCTAATCGTTATCCTAATCCTAATTCTATTCACAATCCTAAACCTAATCCTAATCCGCATCCTCTTCCTCACTCGCATCCTCAGCATTGTCCTCATCCTAATCCTAACCCTAATCTTGACCATAATACTAAACCTAATCTTAATCCTAATCATAATCCTAATCCTAATCTGATTCCTAATCCTAATCCTAATTGTCCTTCTGATGCTCCTCCTCATCCTCATCCATATTTTCATCCTCATCCTCATTCACTACCTCATCCTGATCCTCATCCTGATCCTCATCCACATCCACATCCACATCCTCATC
>NC_032026.1:10666051-10683724 GCF_001865875.1 Lupinus angustifolius | reverse complement strand
TCATCATGTTCTTGACTTGAACTAGTGCATGGTTCCTTGCCTTTATTCACCTGAACCATTTCATTGCTCAGTGGAATCATATTTGATCCCAAAGTCTCTCCATTTGGTATGGGCATCTTTGTCAAAACTGACTGTTTCATCATGAAATCTTCATCAAACACTGCATCTCTGCTCAATACCATCTTTCTAGAAACTGTATCCCAGAACTTGAACGGATATACCTCTTTGACTTAGGATCAAGTTTAGATCGTTCATCACTGGATACATATACATAAGCAGGACAACCAAATATATATTATAATTAACTGGGTTACCTGTCCATACTTCTTCTGCAACTTTACCATCCAATGAAGCTCGTGGTGATCTATTGATGACATAACATGCCATACTAAGTGCATCTGCCCAAAATCCTTTGGAAAGTCCAGCATTCAGTCTCATACATATGACCCTCTCTGTAAGAGTTCTATTCATCCTCTCTTCAACACCGTTCTGCTGAGGAGTCTTCTTCACTGAAAAGTGTCTCTGAATGCCATGTTCCTCACATAATTTCTGAAACTGTGAGTTTTTGAACTCCGTACCATTATCTGACCTCATGCATTTGATTTTCCTACTAGTCTGGTTCTCTACCTCTGTCTTCCAAACTTTGAACTTGACAAAGACTTCTGACTTATGCTTCAGAAAATATACCCAGACCTTGCGAGAAAAGTCATCAACGAAGGTAACAAAATACCTAGAACCTCCTAGGGATGGTTCCTGAGTGGGTCCCCATACATCAGTGTGGACATAATCTAGAATGCCTCAAGTCTTGTGTTGGTCAGCCTTGAAACTAACTCGTATCTATTTCTCAAGCACACAATACTTGCACAAATCTAGCTTGCATTTGCTGACTCCCCTCAACAGTCCTCTTTTGCATAGTTCTGTCATACACTCATATGTCCCAAATGCATGTGCCATAATTTTGTAGCACCATGGTCTGAATCTACTAAGATCTCTCCAGTCACTCCAGCAACTCCACCTACAAATATTCTCCCTAACAACTTGTAAGTGTTCCCTGCAGTCCTTTTACCCTTCATCACAGTCAGAGCACCTTTGCATACTCGAAGAATATCACTGTCCCATCAGCTCTATAGCTAAACCCTTTGGCCTGCAATGTCCCCAAAGAAACCAAATTCTTCTTCAAATCTGGTATGTGCCTAACCTCACATAACGTCTTCACTACACCATCATCCATCACAATTCTGAGTTCTCCCATACCAATAATTTCACATGCTTTATTATTTCCGAGATACACGAAACCAAAATTGCCTGCCCTGTATGTGGTGAACCATTCCCTGTTAGGCGTCATGTGGTGGGAACAACCAGTGTCAAGTATCCACTCATCTGTATTATGATTTGATGATACAGATAGTAGATCAACTTCACTATTGTAACCAGAATCATCTTTCTGTGCAACATTTGCAGATGTAGATACCCCATCTTTCCCCACCGGCTTGCTAGGACTCCATTCATTGGGACAATCCTTTTTATAATGCCCAGTCTGTTTGCACTTGTAGCACTCTACTGGTGTTCTGCCCCTGGAAGTTGGTCTTTTCCCTTTGGCATGACCTCCTCTGCCTTGTCTCCTCCCACGCACTTGGCTCCCTTTCACATACAGACCATCACCCTGAGACCCTTCACCTACATTCTGTCTTCTTTGAGTGTGGGACAGAAGTGCAGATGTGATCTCATCCAGTTTGATTGAGTCTTTCCCGTACGTCAATGTTGTCACCAAGTGTTCATAGGAATTTGGCAAAGAACACAGTAATATTATTGCTTTGTCCTCATCATCAACCTTCACATCAAGTTTCTGCAAGTCATTGATCACTTGATTAAAACTGTTGAGATGTTGTTGCAAATCAGCACCTTCCTGCATCTTCAGGCCATAGAGTCTCTGTTTCAAATACAGCTTATTTGTTAGAGACTTGGACATGAACCGCTTCTCTAATGTCTCCCATACCTCTGTTGGTGATGTCAGATCCATAACATGATACATCACCTCATCTGATAGACAGAACCGTATGGTTCCTGCAGCCTTCTCCTTCAACTCTTCCCAATCCATTTGATCCATACCCTCTGGTTTATTCTCATGCAGCGCCTTTGATAGACCTTGTTGAGCCAACACATCCTTAACCCTCCTTTGCCACAATCCGAAATTACCAGTTCCATCGAACTTCCCCACCTCGAATTTGGCACTTAGGTTAAGAGCCACCTGATACCAATTGTTGGGAACAAGCGAACAATCAAATAGTAAAGAGTATAGAGACAAGAGAATAACACAAGAGATTTGGTAACGAGGTTCGGCCAATTGTGCCTACGTCCTCGAGAACGTTGAGTGACTACCACTATATATTATTAGAGAATAAGGATTAGTGTTTTACTATTCTTCTCCTTGTTTCATTAGGTTTACATAACATCAATATATATAGCCCTCTACCCCAACCTCTTTACATCAGCCCAAGCTCATAACTTGTATTGTTGTTATCTAGATATATGAGTCATTGCACAACATGTTTGCTTCTATCAAATAAATGGTTAAGCTTCTGTCAAAAATATGGTTAAGCTTAGGATGAAGTTGCTTCTGCCTATGGTGGTTAAATGTCAGTATTGCTTCAAAATTCATATTTTCAAGAATGGGAAATCAAGATTCGCTCACAAGCATGAGGAGGTTTTAAACTATAATCATCATGATTCAATACAATCATTTCAAGCTTGGAATGTTTGATACATTCCAGCTTGTGGGTTATGTTAAAATAGATGTGTTTTCTGTTTTGTATAATCGATTAACAATATGGTTAATTGATTGTCTAGTTATTTACTTCAGTTAGTTAAGCTGAGTTTTGTTTGTGATTTCTTCTTTTTTATTATAAAAGGTGATTCTCATACCTTTGTAATTACAATGACAATAATAAGAAAGTTTACATTTTCAATACAGTTTTGATTATCTAGTTATTTTGATGATTGATACCAAGTACAAATAAAGCAACAAAAGACAATGCAGTACCATATAGATGTATATTATGAATATAATTATAAATAATGTAGAGCAAATTTAAATAATGAAGCTCCAAGTTTAGCTTCATATTTTCAGTAGAGTTTCCCCAATTAATTCTGAGAACTACTAATAAGGTCTAGCTCTATTGATGTAAGATTTTATTGGATCCCTAGGTAGATCAAAAGTTAAGAGTTTAATTCCTGAAGTGATAATTGTTGGGAAGAACAACCATACATTCTAAAATAGATTAGTTCTTTACGAGTAAAGTGATATCCTTGGATATACAAAAATTATCTGTAAACTTCCAAGCATGACTTGTTCCAACCAAGATTCAAAAAGTTATAACACGAAGTTGCCAATGATCATTTACTATACAAATGGCATTGAATCTGAAAAGGGACTCATGATGGGTATGGTGCAATTTTTATCTTCCTATCACCTATGCCTCACTTTTTTTAAATGGTTGGAATATATATATATATATATATAATAACTTTCTAATCAATCAAAAGAAATGACACATATAATATATTTTTTGGGATAAAAGATGTGTTTCCCTTCTATATAAAAAATATGTATAGTAATATATCAAGCATTATATATCACGGATTGTTGGGGTCACTTTCTATTTCCTGAGAAACCTATGCAGTTAGTTTCTCATATACCCTAAATGCAAATTGGAATGCCCTCTGAAGCAAGTTAGCACATTCCTTTTGTTGTGAATGTTTGAAACATGTTATTATATGAAGTTTTACATTGCCTAGTATTGAAATGGACTAGAGTATCAATATTATATATTGGACTCAAGTTTCTTGTTGTAATGTGCACCAAATAAAAACACATCATTGACACTTGGGTCTATGGGTGTAATATGGTTTGTAATCGTTATTCTCTAATAATATTTTGGTAGTCGTTCAGCATTCGCGGGGACGTAGGCACAATTGGACGAACCCCGTTAACAAATTCTTCTGTTTCTTCTCTTCTATTTATTCTATACACTTTATGTGATTGCTTGTGGTCAACACTGTGCAACGACCGCTTCCGCTGCACCAACACCTTTTCTGATCCATTACCCTTTAGGTTTTATTTGGGAGTGGAGTTTTGGAGGGGAAGGAAAGAGAAAATATGGTTTTGAAAAGTCTTTTCCTTGTTTGGGAGTTGGATGAAGGAGAGGGGAAAGTTTTGAAGGGTTTCTTTAACCTTCCAAAACCCTTCATATATCTATTTTTAAAGTTATCTCAATTTGAGATTTTTTGGAGATAAAATATCAAAATAGGTAAATATTTTTAGTAATATTATATAATTATACATTATTGTTCATTTCTCGTTGTTAATTACATTTTTAAAGGAAAAATAAAAAAAATTCTTACATTATCATTAGTTTACACTCCTCATCTAAATTTCATACTTCCAAACAAGGGGGAGGATTTCCTTCTTTTTCCATTCCCTTCTTCCCTCTTCCTAACCATTTGATCTCTCTCCTTCTCTTTCCCTCATAACTCTCAAACAAAGTCTAAGGGTATCATCATCACGCTTCTCCTGCATATAGAAGTTCTAGATGATCAGGATATAGTCGATTAAATTTTAGTTTAATGAATGAACACCTAGGGCTTTAAGTTACATAAAATTTTTTACAAGCAGGAGTATATTGTATTTTTGCATTCTTATAACCCTGCGATAAAAGTTAATAGAAAAGTAAATGTCAAAACAGGTTTTTGTGTTTATGTCAGAAGTGTATGATTTGTTACAGAAATATGTGAGAGATATTAAATAGAATGAAAGAAATGAGAAAGAGAAAAGAAAAAAACTAGGTTTTTATATTGTTTGATATGATAGAAATGAAAAAGAAAAAGAAGATAAATGGTTATTTTAGGATGTGATCTTCTGCCTCAAGATGTGTACATGCCACTCATTTTATATATCATTTCATTTTTATTAATCATATATTTAATTCATATTTTACTGTGATCAATGAAAAACAAATACTTTGAGACGGGTGATGTGAATACCTTATTTTCTTATTTGTGGCTCTTATTTGGATTGAAAAAAAGTAAGAAGAAAATATGTTATATTTAAAAAGATAAAAACATTCTTAAAACAAAGAGAATGAAAACATATTAATGAAAGTTTAACGGTTATACTTGTCTTTTTCCAATAACTTTTTCTCTATATGTGGTGAGAAATGATTTTATGTGAGTTTATATTAGGGGTAGAATGCTAAGCGGAAGCACAAGATCAGATCAATTGGGAACAAAAAGAAGTAAGTAAAAGAGCAAGAGAATAACACAAAAGATTTAACATAAAAAACCACGGGTGATCACGAGCAAAATTCCACTATATAAAATGGGAGCGTACAATAAATCATCTTATAATGATGAGTACAAAGTTCCACTATATAAAGTTCCACGAGCAAAGTTTCACAAATATTCTCTCAAATGGGACAAGAATTCTCACCACAAAATCACTCACACAATAAGCACAATCCACTATAGTATTTAAGTAATGTGGTTGCTGAATTTTGTGATGTACCAAAGCTCTCCATGTGATACCTTTTATAGGAAAAAGGTGAAGAAGGAACTTTGAAACTTGGAGAGCAAGATTGGAAAACTTGGAGAGCAAGATTGGAAAACTTGGTGAGCAAGATTGGAAAACTTGGTGAGCAAGTTTAGAGACTTGGTGAACAAGCATCCAAGGCTTGACAAAGAAGCCTTTAATAAGCTTATGAAAGAAGCTTAAATGTGCTATAAATGAGAGTCATATCTCAACAATCTCCACATTGGCTCGAATTCAATATGTTGCTCATCGCCAAATAAAGCCCCGAAGGGCACTCAAATGCTGTAGAGACCAACCAAGTCCAGACAATGCTGAAACTTGGTATTTGGAAGTGGCTTGGTAAGCATATATGTTGGATTATCTGATGTATGAATCTTTTCCATCATAATTTCACTAATAGTAATAATATCTTAAATAAAGTGACATTTTACATCAATGTGTATGGTCTTGTCATGATAAAGATTATTCTTGGTCAAATGAATAGCACTTTGACTATCACAAAACATTGTAAGAACACCTTGTGTTAAACCAAGTTCGTTTATCAAACCTCAGAGCCAAATAGCCTCCTTCACACCCTATATTGTTGAAATATATTCTGCTTTAGTCGCAGACAATGCAGCAATGGACTGAAGAGTAGCTTTCCAGATGATAACACTATTATAGAGAGTAAATATGTAACCAGAAAGAGATCTCCTTCTGTCAATGTCGCCACCATAATCTGAATTAACATAACCTACAACGTCATCGGTTGTAGCCTTACTTCTGTCAAATACCATGCCAATTCAAGAAATATTTTTAGATATCGAAAAATCCATTTTACAACACTCCAGTTATCCTTGCCAAGATTATGCATATCTTGACTCACCATGCTTACAACATATGCTAAATTAGGTCTAGTGCACACCATAGCATGCATAAGACTATCAATTACGCTAGCATAAGGAATATGCGACATGCACTCCATCTCTTCCTCTGTGTGTGGGCAAAGATCTGAAGATAACTTAAAATGTGCAGCAAGTGAAGAAGAAATAGGTTTGTAATCATTCATATTAAACCTTTCAAGCACTCTCTCAATATACTTCTGTTGAGATAAAAACAATTTACCACCTTGACGATCCCTGCGAATCTCCATACGAAGAATTTTCTTGGCTGCACCTAATTCCTTCATCTCAAACTCATTATTGAGTTGAGTTTTTAATTTCCTGATCAAAGACTTGTCACGTGAAACAATTAACATATCATCAACCTAAAGTAACAAGTATATGAAAGATCCATCAGAAAATTTTTGGAAATAAATACAATCATCAAATTGACTCCTGTAATAACCTTGCCCAATCATAAAGGACTCAAACCTCTTGTACCACTGTCTAGGAGCTTGTTTAAGGCCATATAAAGATTTCTTCAATCGCTAGACAAAATGCTCCTTCTCAGGAACAATAAATTTCTTGGGTTGTTCCATGTAAATTTCTTCTTCTAGCAACAAAAGCAAGCAAACCGCGAATGGAACTATGACGAATAACAGGTGAGAATATCTCATTAAAGTCAATACCTTCTTTTTGATTAAAGCCTTTTAATAACTACTCGTGCTTTACATCTTGGATCTTCAACCTCGGGAATGTCGTCTTTCTTCTTATAGACTCATTTACATCTTAGTGGTCGTTTGCCTTTGGGAAGCTCTGTTAAAGCCCAAGTACGATTCCTATGAAGATTTTCAATTTCTTTATTCATAGCCACTAGCCACTGTGAAAAATCAGCACAAGAAACAGCTGCTGCATAGTTGATAGGTTCAACATCATCATTTACCTCTTGTGCAACTGACAATGCATAAGCAATTAAATTACACCATCAGTGTATGGAATTGGCCTTTTAATTAGTCTTATGGTTTTGTCTCGAGCAATACAATAATCATCTTCTTGCTTATGAATAGGAGAAGTGGTAATGTCATCATTATAAATATAACAATCATCAATGGTAGATTGATTTGTAGAGGAAGATGGAATATCAACATTAGGAGCTATAGGTTTCACTATCAACTCCACCATATCGCAAGTATCCTGCAAATTACTTGTACTAATAGAAGAAGACACAATAGATTGTTTTCCAGAAGATAGTAATGCATCCTCATTAAAAGTCACATCTCTGATAAGAATTAACTTTCGTGACTTTGAATCAGAACATCATAAGCAATATCCTTTTATACTCAGATGCATAACCAAGAAACATGCACTCAACAACTCTTGGAGCTAATTTACCATCATTAACATGTACATAAGCAGGACATCCAAAAATTCTTAAATTAGAATAATCAACAGGATTACCTGACCAAATTTCTTTTGGGATTCTGAAATCAAGTGCTAAATGTAGAGAACGGTTGACCAAGTAACAAACAGTAGATGTTGTTTCGGCTCAAAATTCACGTTGATGCCATAACCCAGCATTTGAGAGCATACAACGAGCTCTCTCAAGTAAAGTCTTGTTCATCCTTTCTACAACATTATTTTACTGGGGATTCCTTGGAATGGTTTGTGTCTAGCAATACCATTATTTGTGTATAACTCATTAAAGACACCATTGTAGAATTCTAATCCATTGTCTATTTTGAGCTTCTTCACTTTCTTCTATGTCTGGGATTCAACAAGAGTTTTCCACTTCTTGAAAGTGGAGAATGTGTCATTTTTATGCCGCAGAAAATAAACCCAAACCTTACGAGAAAAATCATCAATTAGGTCATGGAGTCAAAACAACACAACTCCACTAGGGATCGAACCCAAAATCTCTGGTTGCATAGACCAGCGCCTTATCCATTAGGCCATGTAGTCAATTGCCATTGATTTTTTACTAAACTTTATTTGATTAATTTTTTGAGACCCTATCAAGTATCAACCAATTTTGCCATATGTATGTTTGTTGTGCTTTTTTCTGGCTTAAAAACTTTTTATAAAGAGAAGATAGAAATCAGAGTTTCATAAACGAAGTCATTAGTGTATGACAATAATGTTGTCTTACCAAAAAGTTCCTTTAAGCTAAAAGTTATTTGGTGGTTTCATATTTTTTCCAACTTAAAATCTCAAAAATTTTATGTTAAATTTCATGTTATTCCAGCCATATAAACTCAGTAGTTGATGTTATTAGACTAATAGAAATATATGGTACAAAATTACATGAAGACCAACCACTCTTAAAACTAAAACAAAAAATTCATTATCAACATACTCAAAATAGTTTCTTTTAGAGCTAAAGAGTAAATAGTGATGGTAAAGTGGGAGGGACATATTTAACTATTTTTGTGCTTAAGAATAGTGAGTGCTCTTAGCTATCACTTTAATAGATACATTATCCCCTATTTTCATGTCTTTGGCGAAACAACTTTATCGTCGAGCATACGCTCAGTCTCTAATTACCATTGAGCAAGAAATAACCTAGCTCTATCCTCCAAACCTTAGCCATTCTTCTATCCAAAATTACAACTCGTGCATGGAGTTTATCATGCTTCATGAACGAATCAAACAATTATAAAGTACAAAATTTTAGTTGAGCCATTGAGAGACAATTGACAAATTAAAAAGAAAGTGGATAAGGGATTTATACAAAAACAATAAGTTGTTGTCATCCTTGACATGCTTGAGTGACAAACATAAATGAAACATTCCAACAACATTTGGTTGTTACATGAACTCCATTTAAACGGTGCAACCCTGTATGATGCATGTATTTCATTTCTTTGTTTTAGCAGCTCATCATTCTGCATAAGAATAAATAGAAGTTCAAAAGAATTTGGTGAGTTTTCTTCATGGGGAATATTAGGTAGTCGATAGCATGCTAGATTGTCACATAATAACACATAAAAGACAATATGTAATGACACTTATTCTTTTATTTACCATGAAATCACATTTTTGCAATTGAAAATATGAGGAAAACAATTATATGTCTCTCTATTAATGGAGAGGATCTTGTTCAATTTTAGAAGGGGTAGTCCTTTCTGCCTCTATTTTTAATATGTGGCAAGTTTTTCACCTAGGGTTTTCGAAGATTTAACCTTCCCCTTCTTTCCTTTTTATTTAACACGTAGATTTTCTTAAGCCGTGCACTTTTTACTAGACTCTACCTTTCTTCTTCCTAACTCCATTGGACATGCCTGATTGCTTACATGTTATTCATCATCATAGAACAAAATTATAAGGCTTCCCAATTCACAAATATACCCCATCTTTTTCTCGGCATGATTTTTCCTATCAAACTTACTGAACCCAATTTTAGCATGATTTATCCTATCACCTTCATGTGGTTCATTGTTATAGATATGATTATGTTATGACCTCCAACTTCGATCAGGTCTAGAATCTAGAATTTGTAATACTTTTATCTTGATTATTAATTAGAAATGTGTCTTTAATATGATCTATTTTAATATCTTTGTGCATTTATATGTATATGCTATAAATTACTCATATTTTTTCTTAGCATGAGTCCCGATATTTTGCTAGTGTTTTTGGGTTGGCCGTTATTCGTAATTGACTACCTGTAGGAAAATAAGGAGGGGTATTGCATTGAAAACCTCCAAAAATAAAAATTCCTTCATAAAATATTGCATGGATGAATATTTTTTGAATTACATATTCAATTATTATAAGACATGTGCTATTTGAACATTATCCTTCCTTAAACGTTCTCTTATCGTTAATAAAACTTTCTTAAAATTAATGAGTTGTTTATTTCTAAAGTACATGGTCTAGATCTATGCATTGGAGAACAAACACATTATTTTCTCCTTAATTTTTAATGTTGGTGTCATTTAGGAAAACTGTAGAAACATATTATAGATATTATAAAAGTGGATAAATTATCATAACAAAGAAAAGAGTAAATTGCAATCTTCTAGCAATTAAACTTACAATCAATATTTACTCTCAAATTAAAATAATGGTGGGTTACATCATTAGTTATCTAGCACAACATTAATATCAAGTTTTTAGACAAAAATATTAACTTGTAAGTGATATACACACTGTAATAATCAAATATTAATAATCACCTGTGTCAAACAATAAGCTTTTTTTGACCGAATTACTTATCACATTAAATTTTATATGATTATCAAATATTTATTATCAAGTGTATGTTTTGAATTTTAACCAACTAATAATCTTTATTTGAGTCGATCAGTATTTGTTTAAACTACAAACATACAATTGACTTGCTATTATATATCAATTAATGATATTCCTATTGTAAAGGTAACATTGTCCTATGCAAGTCAAATAATAAATTATTATTTGAATTGGTTTATCATTTACATGCATAACATTATAGTTATTACATGTTTATCATTATATGTATCTATACAATTAGACAAATAATAATATTCATTTTGACCGATTAATATTTTAGGAATATTTATATGTACTAACATTTGACATTTATTATGAAGAGTCTACATAAAATTTCTCATTTTAACTTAAAATATGAAACAATTTTGACTTAATCCATTATTTATGTCCAAATATGAATTTGATTGAACACTTAATGCATTATTTTGACTAAATAGAATGCATCATTACTAGTGCTTTTTTAAAAGAGCTATAATTTAAAAAAAAACAAGTTTCCATAAAAATACTACTTTATTTTTATAATAGTATTAAATATTACATACACTACATCTAATCTAATAAAAGTAATTCTTTGAAATTCTTTAATCAGAAACATTTGAGACACTTTTTTTGTCAACCAATATCCAACTAATGGATTTTGAAGTGGGTGTGGCTCTGTGGCTTAGCAAGCGTCCCTCTCATAATTAAATATTAAACATTGTCTTTTAACCATATATTATAACTATTGACCCAATAAAATCTTATACTACTATACTAATTCCTTATTTATAATACATTATAATATATAAATTATTAGTACAATTAAAATATTATTTACAATCTATTTATATAAAAATTAAATATAATTACATGAATGATGGATGATGTATTTACATATATTTTTTCTCATACTAATAATAATGAATTTGTATAATTATAATAAAATATTTAATCACGCTAAAATAAAAGTAGAAATTAAATTTGAGTGGCTATGAAAACGAGTCTGACTCCTCTCCATTACTCTCATTAATGGAGAGAATAGTTAGTTTTTTAATGACAAAAATATAATAACAATATAAAGTAAGGGAATAAAAGTATCATTATCTTTTGGCTTTTTCATGTGTTTTCACGCCTCTGTCTCTAATTCACTATAATTACAAGGAGAAGCAGTTAAATACTGTGCTCCTTTTTCTAGCATTTGCTTCCAGTACAAGGAAAATCACCTTTCACCTGAAGACCAAACCTCATCTTACGTTTCTAGCATGTGTTCTTTACTTTTAATATTATTCATTCATTTGTTATTTTTATAATTTGTTCATGTGGATTTTATATCACCCATTTGATATCAAAAGCTTAATGTTTAACTTTTTGTTTTGTTTGATTTGTGAATAGATACTCAGATTTAAGCTTAAGATTTTGAGGTATGGCATCGTCTCTGTTACTGGTGGTGGTGTTTTTGCTTGATCTGATTGCTTTTGGTCTCTCTGTTGCAGCAGAACAGAGAAGGAATACTGTTAGTCTCTCTCTTCATTTCTCTCTGTTGCTCTTTTAGAAATTGCTTTTGATATCATCTTATGTTGTTTTTTCTTTTAATCTGGAGTTTTGTTGGTTTAGTTATGCATCCTTTTTTGCTTTGTTTCATGATGCTTGTTATAATTTTTTTCTTTTTTGTATGGTAAAGATATAATTTTTTTCAGTTATTCACTGCTTGTTGAATCTGTTGTGTACTTGTGTTGCTGATTTTTTTCATTGACTTCTTCTAGAACTTTGACGGGGTATGTGGCAATCTTGTAATTAGAAGTGGATGGATTTTTAATAAAGTAAAAAAGAAAAAAATGTTTACTTTTGTCTCACTCACTTCTTCTTTGACCAAAATATTCATAGAGATGCAGCTTTTATGATTCAGATTATGTAAATGACTGTACAGATAATTTCATTACCAAATACTGATGAGACTAGCTTGTTGTGTGCATGTTGCATCATTATTGGGGTAATTGAGTTTTGGATTCATGTCTTAACAATCTGGTTTATAGTCTCACTTTCACATCGGTCGAGGTAATTGTGAAAGAAAGACATTTACATCTACTCGGTAGTATGACTAGATGAGTGAACAAGTGTCACATTGTATAGACACGTTAATAAGTTCATATAAATGGATATAACATGCCTTAAGGTTTTGGGTAATGTCAAATTCACTTATATATTTTTTTCGCTTAACCCATGAAGAATACTTTAGCCCATGAATGAAGATCACTCTTGTGTAGAGTTCCAAAAGGAGCGAGATATTCGTCTATTTCAATCAAGGTGGAGATTGTTGGGAATGCTTGAAATATATTATTGTATTAGTCTCACATTGTCTAGTATTGGAATAGAGTAAAGTAACCAATGTTATATATTGGACTAAAGTCCCTTGTTATAATGTGCACCAGATATAAACACCAAATAGAAACACCCCATAGGCAAGTGGGCCCATGGATGTGCTAGGGTTTGTAATCCTATTCTCTAACAATATATTGGTAGCCAGTGCTCTCGGGGACGTAGGCATAATTGCTCAAACCCCGTTAACAAATTCTCTTATATTTATTGTATGCCTTTATTTGATTGCTTGTGACCAACGTTGCGCAATGATCGCTTCCGCTACACCAACAATTACCTAACAATATCTATCCTCCTCAAACCCTACTAGATGTGAGTCTTATGTAATCAGCAACTGAATAGTGAGTAGATTGAGTCATAACTAGAAGCACTAGTTAGGCAGTTCAACAAGAAAATTTAGGCTTGAACATTTGGGATTTCAGCTGTTAATCACTTAGGAAAAGGGGGTATTCTATTATATTGATAAAAGGACAAAATTAGTTTCTAACTATCTTGTTAGAATGCTGCATCCTGCAGTATAACAGATTTTGCTAATATGCTTCATCTGTTACATGTCATTAGACTAATCATGCAAATTTGAAGACACAATAATGAAATAGAAATTAAGAATCAAATAGTTGGCTGACATATATGGGGAATTGTAACAATAGTCTTAAGTAAGTAATTAGTAAACATAGTTCTCTACCATAAAGGTTAAAGATAATTCACAGATTGCTCTTACATGTGTAGTCATGGAAATGAGTAACCAATGTCTGGACTAACAGAATCTGATCTTTAGATAGTCATATTACAAGAGTATAGGATCCTCTGCATGTGCTTATTGTGAAGTCATTGAAACATGTGGTTTAAATTATTCAACAAGTCCCTATAGTGTTACTGAAATTTCAATCAGGGCCCTACAGTTAAAAGTATTAAATAGGCTCCTTCTAGAGTAGTTTTAAATAGGTCCTATAGTTTAACCAAGTTTTATTTAGATCTTACTAATTATATCTGTTTATATTAAGTCCCTAAACTTATAGTTTAACTAAGTTTTAAAATTTCTTAATCTTGTTAACAACTTGTGCAATATGAGGACCTATTTCAAAATTTTAACCATATTTAATCGACTTATGTTCATATATAATGTAACTTCATAAGTTCGAGGAATTTGATTGATTTTACATGACTTTTTGTTTTACAGACATCAGTCTCAAGATTTTTGACTGACTCAATTTTGTGACTGTTGTCTGACATTACCCTCAGATGAAGGAAAATGAATGGAATTTGCATTTATGCATTATTTGCAAACAATGCATTCTGAAATTCCAAGATGCATCATTTTCAGGAAAATGAAGTTCCTATACTGCAGAATTATGTTAAAAACTCTCAACAATTATTTGGACTTCAGTTGAAAATATAGATTCATAATGCATGTTGTGGAATCAGTTACTTCACTATTATCTACTAGTTCAATATTTTCCCCTTAGTAGGTTGCAAAGTTGTGAATGCAGAGTTATCAAAAGTCAAAAGTGTTAAGAAATCTTTGCAGCACTGAAATTGTTTTTACTTCAATGTATTTATATATTCTCTTCTGACAGGCCACATTCATCCAAGATGCTGAAGGTAGAATGTACTGTCAATATGATTCTGACATTGCCACCGGCCTAGGTGTGGGGTCATTTTTTGTCCTAGTAGCAAGTCAAGTGATCATAATGATTGTAACAAGATGCTTGTGTTGTGGTAAAGCTATGAGTCCTAGTGGATCCAGATCATGGGCAATTTTCTTATTCATCACTAGCTGGTATTTGCCTTAAACCTTACACAATCAAATAATGAGTTTTCTCTAACTTGTTCTTTTATTGATTATCATAAATGGAAGTTAAAACACCAACTTTGTCACCATTGTTAATGGGAAATGGATTCTCTCCATTGACTTTTCTTGTTAAATGGAAGAGAGAATAGACACATGCTACACAAGAAATCAATTAAACTAAACTTTTGGTCCATATACTCGAACAAAAATTTCAGTCCAGTCTATAAGTTATTTTCGATTTGTTTCTTACTGTTTATTATTGTTAGAGTCATGGTATAGGTACCAAACTGAAAATGATTACCATGTACAAGTATTAATGTATTATACTTGTTTGGTCCTACATGTGATGATTATCTTCTATTTGGTCTCTATATTTAACTCTGGAAAATGGTGTTATAACAAAGTAAGCAGCAAGAACCAAATTCAAAATAATTATAGAGATTGAATTGAGAATTCTCTATTGTAGAACATGAAAACAAACATCATATAAAAGGATCAAAAGTATGGTTTGACCAAAGAGATTTCATAAATCTTAACTAACCAATTAAATATTCTTATCCATTTCACAAGATTAAACGATCAAGAAGATTCATTCCTCATCAAGTCACTTAGAATTTATTTGCGATATTTGCGAGTCGAGTTTTGGAAGAGAAAATGAATTTAAAGTTATATCAAGTGTATTACCGTCCAAAAAACAACTCGGAAATAAACTCTCGAAAGTCAGATTATGATGTTTCCCTTATTGTTACATTGACGATTCAGGGTGACATTCATAATTGCTGTGGCATGCCTGGTAGCGGGTTCAGTGAAGAATGCTTACCACACAAAGTACCGCAGTTTGTTGAAAGAGATGGCACCTTCATGTGAGATTCTGAGGAAAGGAGTGTTTGGAGCTGGAGCTGCATTTATTGTTCTCACAGGCATATTCTCAGAGCTCTATTATGTTAGTTTTTCAAAAGCTAGTAATAATGCTCCACATCCCTATGCTACAAACACTGGTGTTAGGATGACAAATCTTTAATGTATTCCACTTGAAAGTGTGGGAAATGGCTATCATGGATTTGTATAAAAAATAAAGTACTGTATATTATGAAGCTCTGTAGAAAAATTTGAAACTATTCCTACAGTTTTGCATAATTTTTTTAACTTGAATACATTTGGTATCATATTTTAACTTTCAATTTGATTTTCTTTCTATACTCATAGAGCAGCCCCAACAGTTGTGTTTAATGAGTTTAAATCCTCTACATTTGGTATGAAAAATATTACGTTTTCAGAATGGTTCATGTCTGTTGGGAAAATCTCTCACACTCAAAAGCACAGACAGATAAAAATAACAAGATAGAATAGTTCATACTTAGTTAACAAATTTTATTGTTTAACTATATTTATTTTATGTATTTTATTTGATTGCGGGTTAATAATGCTTTTTCGCTTCCATTATACCAACATTAAGGAATGAAGACTCTCACTCACCACAAGAGACATTCTCACCACTCAAGTGATTCACTACTAGTTACTACATGGGATACCACAACTTCCAATGATAAATAACTCCAAAATAATGACTTTTCACATTTGCAACATTATTGAAACAGCAATAATATGAGACAACTACTAGAATCACAACAAGTATTCTTACAGTAATATTGCTGTTTCATTTATGTCGTGTGATGTATGAAAGTAAAATTACCAAAAGTCCATACTCCCAAATGGATAGACTTAAAATAACAAGGTAGTTTTGGATCAACTTAAAATAACAATGTGATTTTGAATGATAGCAATATTCTCTCTCAAAATATATATTACTTGATGTATCATTAATTTTTATTGGTTAGAAAATATAAAGTTAATATATATTAAAATTATATTTTACTTTTCTGAGTTCTGACCAATGAGAATGAATATGTATATTGGAGTAATACAAATCTTGAGACAACTACTTTCTAATGTATGTATGTATGTCTGTTTTTGTGTTTTTTGCCATGACGGTAGGGAATCCCATTTTCATCTTTTCAATATTAGGCGCAAGTTCATGTGGCCTCACACAAGTAACAACATGGACTTGTGCTTTTTTTAAAAAGCTAAAAAGCTTCTATGAAGAAGATTCAACAAATATATATCCCACCTCCAACTAGCTCCTTCTATATATGTAGCTCTTTACGTTGCCACATGGTATTAACATGCAGATTTTGTTCAGCGTTACATAAAATGCCAGCTGAAGTTGTACCTTCTTACCAACATGATCCACGCATCCAATCTATGCAAGTACATTGTAATTAGATTGATTCAGATTTGAGATACAAAAAATCCAACTGGGCATAAGTTTGTAGTTCACTTGGTTAAGCAGTTCGTTATTCTTAACATTAATTTAATTAGATCCGATTGCGATGAATAAATGAGAGAATTGTATAACTATTTTGTTGGTATTAAGTGTACATTGTAAACTTTATTTGAAGTCATGTATAAATGGATCTTAAGAAATCATAGTTTTCACATCCATAAGAATAGTTACAGATTACTAACCTTTCCCTATGGCGATACGATCCTCCATTTAGTTGTTGTTTGGTGTTCTTGGTTTATAGAGTAACTTTTCTATCTCCTTCCCGTTCTTACTATGCTCTTACTTAAGTGATGGCTGATAGAACAATCTTTATGGGCAGAGATAGGGACAATGTTTATGGTCCTTTTTCTTGTTAGTATAGTGCTTCCATCAAGCACTATATATAGGCTCTTTTCCAAGAGTCTTAACATTTCATTGATGACTCTTCATCCAAGAGTTATGTCATGAAACAATGAAATGATATATCCATTCATGTCACAAGAGACAT
>NC_032026.1:10665487-10665951 GCF_001865875.1 Lupinus angustifolius | reverse complement strand
AGAATGAGGATAGGATTAGGATGAGGAGGACGATAGGATGAGGACTAGAATGAGGATAGGATGAGGATAGGATGAGTATGATCATAGGATGGGGATGAGGAAAAGGATGAGGATGACGATACGATGGGGATGAGGAAGAGGATGAAGATAAGGATAGGATGAGGACGAGAATGAGGACAAGGATAGGATAAGGACGAGGATGAGGATGAGGATAGGATTACGATGATAATGAGGCTTAGGATAGGATGTCGATTAGGACGAGGATGAGGATAGGATGAGGACGAGAATGAGGATGAGGATAGGATGAGGAGTAGAATGACGATGAGGAAGATGATGAGGATAAGGATAGGATGAGGATGAGAATGTGGATGAGGATAAGGATAGGATGAGGAGGAGGATGAGGATGAGGATGAGGATGAGAATGAGGATAGGAGGAGGATGAGGATGAGGATAGGATGAGGAGG
>NC_032026.1:10664754-10665387 GCF_001865875.1 Lupinus angustifolius | reverse complement strand
GAGGATGAGGATGAGGATGAGGATAGGATGAGGACGAGAATGAGGATGAGGATAGGATGAGGAGGATAGGATGAGGATGAGGATAGGATATGGATGAGCACATGGATGAGGATAGGATAGGATGAGAATGAGGATGAGGATTAGCTGAGGATGAGGATAGGATGAGGACGAGCATGAGGATGAGGACGAGAACGAGGATGAGGATGAGGATGAGGATGAGGATGGTAGGACGAGGAGGATGAGGATGAGGATGAGGTTAGGACGAGAATGATCATGAGGATAGGATGAGGATGAGGACCAGAATGAGGAGGAGGATGATGATAGGATGCGGATGAGCATTTGGAAGAGGAAGATGATGAGGATAAGGATAGGATGAGGACGAGGATGAGGATGAGGATGAGAATGTGGATTGGATGAGGTTGAGGAAGAGGATAGGATGAAGATGAGGAAGAGGATAGGATGAGGATGAGGATGAGGATGAGGACGAGAATGAGGATGAGGATGAGGATAGGATAGGTTAAGGATGAGGATGAGGATAGGATGAGGAGTATAATGTCGAAGAAGATGAGGAGAGGATGAGGACGAGGATGAGGATGAGGATGTGGAAGAGGATGAGGATAGGACGAGGACGAG
>NC_032026.1:10664260-10664654 GCF_001865875.1 Lupinus angustifolius | reverse complement strand
ATGAGGATGAGGATAGGATGAGGACAAGAATCAGGATGAAGATGAGGATGAGGACAGGATGAGGATGAGGATGACGATAGGGTGAGGACGAGCATGAGGATGAGGATAGGATGAGGATTGGATGAGGATGGGAATGTGGAAGAGGATGAGGACGAGGATGAGGATAAGGATAAGATAGGCTGAGGATGAGGTTGAGGATAGGATGAGGATTGGATGAGGATGGGAATGTGGAAGAGGATGAGGACGAGGATAAGGATTGGATGAGGAAGAGGATGAGAATGAGGATCAGGATGAGTATGAGGATGAGGATGAGGATAAGGAAGAGGATAGGATAAGGAATAGGATAGGATGAGGATAGGATAAGGATGAGGACAAGAATGAGAATGAGGATGAG
>NC_032026.1:10663120-10664160 GCF_001865875.1 Lupinus angustifolius | reverse complement strand
GATGAGGAAGAGGATGAGGATGAGGATGAGGACGAGGTTGAGGAAGTGGATAAGGATAGGGAAGAGGGTAGGAGGAGGATGACGATCAGGATTAGGATGTGGGTAGGATTAGGATGAGGATGAGGAAGATGATGAGGATAAGGAGGAGGATAGGATGCGGGTGAGAATAAGAATGAGGATAGGATGGGTAGGAGGATGAGGATAGGATAAGGACGAGAATGAGGAGGAGGATAGGATGTGGAAGAGGAAGAGGATGAGGATGAGGATAGGATGAGGATGAGGATAGGATGAGGATGAGGATAGGATGAGGATGAGGATAGGATGAGGATGAGGATAGGATGAGGATGAGGATAGGATGAGGATGAGGATAGGATGAGGATGAGGATAGGATGAGGATGAGGATAGGATGAGGATGAGGATAGGATGAGGATGAGGATAGGATGAGGATGAGGATAGGATGAGGATGAGGATAGGATGAGGATGAGGATAGGATGAGGATGAGGATAGGATGAGGATGAGGATAGGATGAGGATGAGGATAGGATGAGGATGAGGATAGGATGAGGATGAGGATAGGATGAGGATGAGGATAGGATGAGGATGAGGATAGGATGAGGATGAGGATAGGATGAGGATGAGGATAGGATGAGGATGAGGATAGGATGAGGATGAGGATAGGATGAGGATGAGGATAGGATGAGGATGAGGATAGGATGAGGATGAGGATAGGATGAGGATGAGGATAGGATGAGGATGAGGATAGGATGAGGATGAGGATAGGATGAGGATGAGGATAGGATGAGGATGAGGATAGGATGAGGATGAGGATAGGATGAGGATGAGGATAGGATGAGGATGAGGAAGAGGATGAGGCTAGGATGAGGACGTGAATGAGGATGAGGAAAGGATGAGGAGGAGGATGAAGATGAGGATAGGATGGCGACGAGGATGAGGATGAGGATGAGGATTGGATTACGACGAGAATGAGGATAAGGATGAGGAAGAGGATGAGGATAAGGAGGAGGATAGGATGAGGACGAG